>NW_027505342.1:0-205781 GCF_021521415.1 Bidens hawaiensis | reverse complement strand
CTCCTCCCTTTATATACTCATCGCAATGAATGCGATGAATTTAATGCGGAAGAGAGAGGAAAGCGCAGGTGCAATGAAACTATGACACGTTGAATACGCAAGCTGGCAACAACTGTTGACAGGACGCGTGCCGTAAACTTCGCGGCCACGCGCCCGAAAACTCGAGCCCACGCGCCTGAAAAAGCGTCTGGAATGACCATATACTGTCACGTCGCCATAACTTCCTGCACGTCCTGACACTGTCAGAAGAAACCGTCGGACGACGTTTCAACAGTTTGGACTGTTCTTATCCTTTCACCAACTCTTCAAATTTCAAAAAGATTCAAAAGTAAGCGGGACTATACCCCTTACCTTGGCAACCAAGTAACTATAAGACAGGTGCGAGTACAGTGTTAATGAAAAACCCTTCACATACTTAGCACCTGCAGGGAATTGAAGCCAAGAATACCTCGGCAACCAAGTAACTATAAGACGGGTGCGGGTACAGTGTCAAGGCAAAACCTTTCACATACTTAGCACCCGCAGGGAATTGAAGCCAGGAATACCTTGGAAGTAAAGTAACTATAAGACGAGTGCGGGTACAGTGTCAAGACGAAACCCTTCACATACCTAGCACTCCGCAGGGAATTGAAACCAAGAAGGATCTTCTGGGCCATGCTTGCGGAAACGGGAATAACATCCCCGCATAGCGGGAACGTCGAGAACTAGATTGTTTGAAGCTCCAAGATGGAATTGGTTGTTTAAACATAATTGATCACTATGTTCAAAACTACCAAAACCTCATGGAGAATCTACACAAGTGGAACTCAACGCTCCTGACTTGCGAGGAGGTTACAGACCTACCCGCATCATACCCAAAGATCAAGCAGAAAAGTCGGGAATTTCTGCATGTGACATTAGGACTTCCGCGGGAAGAATCCCCATGGAAAACCTTAAAACTAAACCCTTTTCAAAACCCTTTGCTTAAGTCCAAAAGTTCACCTCACTTATTAACAATTCATGAGAAGAACATTGGACTGGGGGGACTTGAAGAGGTAGGTCCCAGCAGAGCCCAGTTGGACCCGCAAGACTCACCTCAAAGAGGGACGTCTGCGCAGTTGAAACCGCAAGACTCACCTTCAACAGGGACGTCTGCGCAAAGGCTAAACTCGCAAGACCCACCTTGAAGAGAGACGTCTGCGCAGAAACCAACTGGATCCGCAGGACCCACCATGCTCAGAGACGTGACGTCCTTACGCGCAGTACGCAAGTTGTTCCCCGCAGGAAAAGCCTCCCAATGGTCGACGTACTCCGCCTGTTCCCGCAGTAACGGATACTAGCCATCAGGGAAGGCTACCCGCGCAGCAAGGCTACACGCACAAGGCACTTAACTCTTAAATAATTCAGTAATGTCACCTGAAGAAGGAGTGAGCAAGCCGGGAACACTCCCGCCCAAAGCCGTGAATACTCCCGCCCAAATGAGCCAGTCCGTACGCTACTGAGGACCTTTTGTACTGTACCTGACGAGGTATGGACAAAAGGTTTGACCAAAGCAGCGACAGCTCACTGTGACAAAGGAATAGTACACAGCCGGCCTGGTCACTATCAGCCGCTGCCTACTCACCAACCCCTGTCACTATTAGCCGCTGCCTACTCACCAACTTGTCGTAGCACGTGCATAGCCTGCAGTTTGTGGAAAATAATAGTACACAGCCGGCCTGGTCACTATCAGCCGCTGCCTACCCACCAACTACCAGCATGGCATGTGCGTAGCCCACAGTTGGCAGAACAGGAATACTATTCAGCCGGCTGTACCTGCTTGGAAACCTACCTTCGGCTATAAATACTCCAACACATTGGAATGGTATGGACACATTACATTATCTTACATTATCTGATATCTCATTATCTTATCTTCTCTAGCAATCTCTTAATATACACTTATATTCAAGAGCAATCTAGTCTGATTCTCACGCCGGAGGGTGGTCACCAAGGAGGGACCCCCCCTTCTCAGTGACGAGCTCACGGTGTTTGTTTTGCAGGTCATCAGAAGAACCATCTTTGCTGGACCTAACCCCTCGTGGGAAACATCTATTTAACCCCCAGATTATCCGTAATCTGCCCGGGGTCAATTAGTGTTTCTTCAGGCGCCGTCATTGTTAATTGACATTTTTGTTACCATGTGCTCGGTTTGAAACTTGCATGATGTTAGATTCTTTAGAAGATGGATTTAGTTAGAAGATATCACCACAATTGTACAACCTTCGTATTTTTGTAAACATTTCCTAAATTTTATTTACAAAGAAGAAGAAATTTGTTGATGCATTGATTTTGTTTTGACCTTTGAGTGTTGACCCCTCAAATTATCGAGACGCGAGATGAAACTAGTCATGTTTTGAGCTGTCACTTCTAATGTCACTTCTAACCTGTTTGATAAACAAGTCGTGTTAAGGTTTACATGTTCAACTTGTTTAGTTAATTGTGTTGTGTTCGGGTTATAACTTGTTTACCCCCGTTTAGTTAAACCGATCAATATATCAACCCGTTTGAAACAAGAATAACCAATAAAAAATATTTTATAAGATCAACCCACCAATGTATCTACTATCCGTTTAACCCATGTCATACAACTAGTTAACAATCTGAAAATCCCTTGATCCGACATTTCCCCCCAGTAAAACCCTTTATATATAGATTTTTTCGTATATTATGGTATGAGATTTATTAGACGATTTTAGCAAATACCTGACAGGAAAGTTAAGAGAATCTTCATGTAAGCTAACAAAATATGTTATGATTTTTTGAGTATTTAGACTATGTATATCTAGCTCAAGGGGCGGTGTCGTAGCCCAAAATCGATCTCTTTTTAATTTTTCATTATTATTTTCAACACATCCTAGGCGATAAGCACCCGTCGCCCCCGGGCGACAAGAAATCGCCCCTTGTCGCCATATTTTCCGCCCCACTTAGTGATTTCGGTTAAACTATAATGACTTGTTAACTTATACTCTCACAAGATAAACAATCTCAAAATACTTATTTAACTTTTTAAAAAGTTATTAAGTGCTGGTGAAAATAAACCATCTTAAATAGGGCTGACAATTCATGCCTTAACACTCCCTGTATTGTTAACCAAAAATAAAAAAATATTACAAAAAATATTACTATTTTATTTATCGTCACGTCGAAAATGAAATCCCCAAATTCATTGATATTCAACACACATACACCAGTCGAATTCTGAGCCTCAAAACACACACGCACCAAATTAGGGTTCCAACAACTTCAAATCGTGCGGTCTGAATTATTCACTTCAATTTCCAGTTTCCTCGTAAGTAATCTCATTACCTCACTTATCAAATTATCGTAGATCAATGCCCATCGGATATACTTCCTTTTACTTTTCATTTTAATTTTTAAAATTGGTACCGAGTATTGATACCGTACCATTAACAATTTAACATAGATTCGGTATCGGTATTTTCGGTACCGGGACTAGCATTTTGTAACTAGTACCTATGCACCGTACCAAACCGGTACTGAACCGATAGATTCCGTGTTGTATTCCGTACTCACTTTGCCAGATTTTCGGTATCAGTATTTACGGCACCGGTACCGATGTTCACAACTATTTTTTGATTAAGGTAAATAGTTTTTAGGTTATAAATAGATTTGTGTTAGTTAAGCTATTGTTGATTGATGAACTATAAAGCTGTGGAGTTCAATAGTTTATCAATAAACATTAGGTTTTATGGTATATGCATAGCAATTTGCAAAAGGTACACATTATAGCACATCTAGATTATCTAACTTCAATTGTACTGTAGTCAGGTTAAAACCGAACCAAAAACCGAAATGTCGGCTTTTGAGGTTTTGAAAACGTTTGGTTTCGGTTTTGCTTTTTAGGCTTGAAAATTTTGGGCCAGAAATTAAAACTTGCCCAAAAATAATGATTTTGGGTCTAAGTTGTTTTGTTAGTTAACAATTAGTTAATTATTTAACATTTTGGCTAGCGTGTTTGGGTTAAACTATATATTAAACTATTGTAAATTACTTAAAATTTAAAATAGAAATTAAAAATTTATAATTTCGGTTTCTATTACACGCAAAACCAAGACCAAACTGAAAGCTTGGTTTTTACGAAAAATATAAAACCAAACCGTTGTTTTTTTTGTCTCAGTTTTTTGTTTTTGGTTTCATGCACACGTGTATTACTTACATTATAACAGATTTATTTGGTACCAGGTTTGTAATCCATATACATACAACAGTAGTGTATAGTCGTATACAGAACTTCTAATCTGTCGTACAACAGAATGTCAGTAACCACCATTACAGCATCCACAAACAGTAGTGTGTGTGGATCTGCAAATGCTTCAAGAAGGCATTTGAGACAGAGGAGAAGCCACGACCACCTATTATTCGGGACTGAAAAAAGATTCCTTTCACACCAGTGTGTACAAAACCACTCGTATTCAATATCTGGACAACGAAATACACGGGCTGAAGCCGGTTGGTTTTTTAGAGGAGGAGGTGAAGGTGATCAGCGTTCTGATGCGAGCTCAGAGCGTAGCGAGAGCGCGAATGAAGATATTCTCATATTCTTTTACCAGTTGGATTTGGCAACAAGAGTACAGGTTTTCAGTTTTCACATACCTTTTATTAATCGTATTATTGTTTTTTATTAAAGATTAGGCGTTCGTTAAGCAGCTTGATCTGCTTAAAAATGGATACTTTTATCAAGTTTATCAAGTACTAATACCATATTATCTCTTATTTGCAGTATGCATTGAATTTGGAGGAGTATGAGATTGCAACACAACTGAGAAACAAGCTCAATGAGGTTTGATTATCTAATTGAGTTCTTGTTACTGGTTCTTCTTCCTGTGGGTTGGAATATATTTATATATCTCCACACATAGTTTAGCGAGTTGCTTAATACTGCACGCTCGGTTTTGTGGTTAACACTAACCACGTCTCTTTCTTGTTTATTGATATGATAATCAAAGAAACTCGCAGCTCACAAAAAGATACTCGACTTTTAAACAAATAAACCCAAAACTAGATATCTCTAAAATAACATACCAATATACTAAAATAACCAAGACTTAATATTCTTAACAAACCTTATCTCAACTTCATGCATATTGACCACCGTACCCTTCGAGCCATATCCGGCCCGTGAACTCAGGATTAACTCCGACAGTTTGACTATGTTCAATATGAAAAATATGCATTGGCAATGACATAAATCAGTATTATGAGTTTGCTTGTATAAGTATAAGCTTAGTTTGAATTTTGAAATGCTTATATTTATGTAAGGTTGAAGTTGAAGTTACTAAGCAGCTAGAGACCAAAAGGGGATTAGCTTCAAAAAGTGAAGCTCAAGATAAGGGTATAAGCTTGTTGCGTTTACGGTGAGTTTTACGCGTAATATTATTATATTTTAGCTTAGGTTTTGTTTCTCTGATTTAATATTATAAATATATGATGTATTCTGCAGAGCAGACCTGCAGAGTGCAATAGAGAATGAAAACTATTCACTGGCAGCTGAGATCCGCGATCAAATTTCTAAACTGGAGGCCGATTCATTGGCTGCGTCAATAAAGGCGCAGGCCTTTGAAAAGGCCCAGTTTGAGTTTCGTTTGGGCCAGAAAGTGAGGCATAAAAAATTTGGTATATGTCTTTCATCTCTTGCTAATTTATAATTTAAACGTTGCATATATGTTATGGCATATTGGATCTTGTTTCTAGGATTGTAAACGAACCGAACAAACGATAAAAAACGAACCAGGTTTTCGTGTTCGTTTTTGTTCAGAAGATGTACACGTTCATGTTCATTATGTTCGTTCGTTAACAGTATGAACAAACAGTTCACAAACTTAAACGACTGAGCATTGGTGAACAAACATAACTGACCTAAATTAGTTAAAAATAGTGTGAAGAGCAACGTGTTGATCTTGAAAAGTTACTAAAACTAGACTAAGTTGTAATGAGCCAAAAAGTTCTAAATGAATATATTAATGGACGTAAACTACGAACTTCGTAAATGTAACAAACAACATAAATGAAAGAAAACGTATGAACATAAATGGTTTTAAATGAATGAACGTAAACGAATATAAACGTACTTCCAGCCGAGCCGGTTCACGAACAGTTCACTGGACGTTCGGTTTGTATACAGGTCAACTTGTTGCTCTTTATTTTTCTGAAGTTTAGTCTTGTGTGGTCATAGGGTATAGAGCTGTTATATGTGGAATGGATCCGGTGTGCTGTGAAACAAGCACGTGGATGGAAAATGCACATGTTGACCAGTTGACTCGTGGTCCTGATCAACCATATTATCAGGTTTTGGTTGATGTACGTGAAGACCCGAATCTATTGGTAGCATATGGTAGGTAACTGAACCTTGGTAATGTTTTGGTGGGGCCCATGAGTTATTCTGTCAAACTTTTTTATAAAATAATATTATTGTTTGCTAAATGACCCTTGCTTATTGACGCATGTCTCTTGCATTTTCTTAGTTCCGGAGGAAAATTTACTGGCTCCAGAAGAACCAGATAAGGTAAGTGTAATTTAAAACCGAATATGACGAAATTGCCCACTTTGTTATTATTATTAACTTTTGCAGTTTGATTATCATGATGTAGGCTAGGTTTGATCATCCATATGCTTCCTTCTTATTCTACGGTGTGGATTCAGCTGGAGACTTTATTCCAGTGAAGCAGCTGCGTGAGAAGTACAACAGACCTCGACACGAGGTGCCATATGATCCACAGGACGAGAGATCTGGAGACGATGCTTGAACATATGTAATCGAGGCCGTTGATTTGATCTTGCAGTTATGGCTTTATATAAATAGAATGTATATATATTTCCTACTCCATTTGTGGATGGTTTCTTATTATTTTCGGAGATCAAGTTGAATGTCGGAACTTTTTTAATATTCATGAATTTGGCAAATTAACCAAACAGATGTGAAATTCAACTTTCGGGGAATGTGTTTCATTTACACGGGCATCTTAATTATTTCGCTTAGAATGTGTCACTTGTCTAATAGAATGTTTGAATTCTGCCGTTATCATACTTGTAAAATGTTAGTATACAACAATTTGTTTTATATTTTCGTAATTTGATATAAAATTATAAAGATATACGAGTCAGAAAAGAAACTTTTAGAAAATTATAGTATTAAGTTATTTAATATATTTATTTTTATATAAATAGAGGTTTATATCATGTTTCCAAAAGCCAAGTACCAAGAAAGACAATGCATATAGCAAACTGATTTCAATTAAACCATAAAAACATGTATATTATTGTGTATTCTATACATAATTATATACAGTTTGATGATTAAATATGAGGAATAACGGCTAAAATGTCTTTTTAAAACCATTTTTTAGGAGAGCATATTGTTCCTATATTCATATTGTTCCTAGCTGAAGAAGCAGCTTAACCCTTAAAATCAAATAATTGAGCAACCAAAAGTCCAAAACAAAACGCGTTTTTCTTCTAAAGCTAGACAAATTTCTCTTTGGAGAGAAACCCTCAAAGTCTAGAGTGCAAAACAAACACGATAACTAAAACGTGGTTTAGTATTTTACAATTATAGTTCTCATAAAATGGATTTTTTTATAAACAACACAAATATATATATATCACAACATTCAATAAAGTTAAGATTTTGTAAAATATTATTTTATATAAATTATATAGAACAAGTTTTCTGAGTTCATTTCAAGTTATTATGAATATAGGGTTAGACTAAAATATAAAAGGGAATAAAAATGAGAAGGGTGAATGATTTATGGCATAAAAAAACACTAAAAAAACAATGATGAGAAAAAAATACACAATGACAAATATAAACAAAAAACACAATAAATCGCAAAATATAACAAAATGACGAGCAAAATATGACACAATGTTGAGTAGTATACCACAATATCGAGAAAAAAAACAAAAGAAAAAAAGCACAATCAAATGATGAAAATAAATAAAAAATACAAGATAAAATAAAAAGACACATGCAATTATCCTTTTTTTATTGTATGTGTTTGTGTTTTTAAAACATGAAAGATGGAGAAAACATTTAAGTTTTTTTCTTTCGTTTTTATTTGTATTTTGAGTTATGATTTTTTATTAACTTTGTATTATTTTTTTTGAAGGGTTTTTCATTTTTGTGTCTCCTTATATTTTAACCTAAACCTATGAATATAAAATACTAGCTAACCATTTAAAAAACTAGCTAACACAACTTTTAATAGTAAAAACTTGCCTAAAGTGTATAAGACAATAATTCTTACTCTACAATTTTAAAGAAAAAAAATTAGTGAAGAAAGTATATGAGGTAAATTAGTTAACATCCATTTGTACAAGACTTAGACCACACAATCCGTTTTTATTTTCCTGTTCTTTAAGTGTGGACATGATTGTTGAAATAAACATAAAAGTAAACTGCGGTTTTCGTCCCTGTGGTTTGTCGAAAACTGCGGTTTTAGTCAAATAGTTTCAAATTTGCGATTTTCGTCCCTGTAGTTTCATTTCAATTGCAATTTAACCCGACCCCACTAACCCCGTTAAGTCTGGTCGTTAAGCCCACCAGCGTGCACCACACGTGAGGGGCATTTTTGTCCTTTTCTCCCCAAATAAAACCCAGCCCCTCACGTGAGAGGGGTTGCGAATTAAGGCTGAGGTTTATTTGGGGAGAAAAATGACAAAACTGCCTGTCACGTGAGGTGCACGCTGATGGGTTTAACGACCATACTTTACGGGGTTAGTGGAGTCGTGTTTAATTACAAGTGAAATGAAACCATATGGACAAAAATCACAAATTTGAAACTATTGGACTAAAACAGCAGATTTCGACAAACCACAGGGTCGAAAATCGCAGTTTACTCTGAACATAATATTAAGGTCATTTCCTAGAAATTTCTTTTGTGGATATATGATAACAATTTATATCCATAGACATAAAGTCTAGAATGTAAAAAACATGCTTACCTCATTGTCCTCAATCACAATTTCCCTATAAAAAGACTTGGGCTCCATATCTCCGGTATCCATAATTAACCATATCAATTCCTAATAAATAAGCTTAATTTCCTTTTCCAGATTTTTATCATGTGTAAATCTGTGATCACTCCTTCCATTGAAGAAATGAAGCACTTGCAGATTCCTCTCGAAGACATATCATTGGCAACTAATGGATTTGCTGACCAGAACCTCCTTGCAGAAGGTGGGTTCGGGAAGGTCTATAAAGGCGTGTCTGATGAACATGGTGAAATCGCTGTAAAGCGGTTGGATCATGGACGCGGGCAGGGAGACCACCAGTTCAATATGGAGATCGCTTTGCTTCCAAAATATGTTCATGAAAATATAGTCTCTCTTTGCGGATTCTGTGATGAAGACGTCGAGAAGATACTTGTCTATAAGTACGAAAGCAACGGGAGTCTCGACCGACATTTAAACAACCAAGATCTTACCTGGATCCAACGACTTCGGATTTGCCTAGGAGCTGCGCATGGGTTAAGCCACGTTCATGACAACGATGGGTCTCAACGTGGAATTTTCCATCGTGATGTCAAAAGCGCAAACATCCTTTTGGATGAGAAATGGACTGCTAAGATTTCTGATTTTGGGTTGTCAAGAGTCGGCCTTGACAATACGCAGTCTAGTTATGTTATCTCCAGTGTTTGTGGCACACGTCGATATATTGCTCCAGAATATTATGCCGATGGTTATCTCACTGAAAAAGCTGATGTCTACTCTTTTGGGGTCGTATTGTTGGAAGTTATGTGTGGAAGGCACGTAGTTGATTCATCGTACACGGATGATCGCCGATCTTTAATTAATTTGGCTCAAAAACATTACAAAAAGGGAACATTAGATAGCATCATTCCTTCTTACTTACAAAAACAGATGAAGCCAGCTTCGTTACACGCATTTGCACACATTGCCGGTCAATGTTTGAAGAACGCAGAAGAGCGTCCATCGATGAAGCAAGTCGTCGAACACTTACGAAAAGTTTTTCATCTACAAGAGGTAATTAGTTGTTGCAGTTTGCATGAGAATTATTAAGTTTTATTGATTTTGAAAATTAAAGCTTGCGTTTAGTCGCCTTTCTTCCTTCAGTCAGTTATTAATGCTTAGACACCAGTTTTTCTTAATGAACAACAACAACAACAACATTAAGAATATTTTTTTTAATGAACATTTAGTTTTTTTTTTTGGTTTCCAGAGTAACCGCGTGCCTCTTTCCATTGAAGAAGTGAAACAGTTGCAGCAGATTCCTCTTCAAGAAATACTATCGTCAACTAATGGATTTGCCCACGAGAATATCATTGGAAGTGGTAGATCTGGGAATGGGAAGCTCTATAAAGGCATATCTAAAAAACACGGTCCCATCACCTTAAGGCGGTTGGATCGTGGGCTAGGGAACCTTGAATTTATGACACAGATCGCTTATCGTGCAGACCGTAAACATGAAAGTGTTGCCCCTTTTCTTGGATATTGTGATGAGGGCGGGGAGAAGATATTTGTTTATAAGGATGAATGCAACAAGACTCTCGACGAACGTTTGGGTTGCACAGTCTTTAGTTTTTTCGAACGGGTGAAGATTGGCAGGGATGTTGCCAGAGGGATAAAGTACCTTCACGATTGCGATGATATTTATCATATTATCAACCGACCTTTCGACAGCTCAAACATCTTTTTAGATAAGGACCTAAAACCTAAACTTTTTGATTTCGGTTTGATCTCAAGCATATTCCCTTCGAATATGCGGTCTAACTCTGTTACCGCATTTGGCGCACCTGAATGTATTCATCCAGACAACTTCAGTAACGGTAATCTCACAGACAAATTTGCTGTCTTCTCTCTTGGGGACGTATTGTGGACACTTCTGTGTGGAAATCATTTTGATCCACAAAGTTTACATAATCTGGTCCGAGAACATTACCAAAATCAAACGTTAGATAGGATCATTCCTTCGTATTTATTCAAACAGATGAATAAAGATTCCTTTGCTACTTATTCAAGCATCGCCTATCGATGTTTGAATGACGAAGAAGAACGTCCAACCTTGAGGGAGGTGGAGGAACAATTACAAAAAGCTTTTGATCAACAACTCCTAAATCATTGAAGTTAGTGTTAAGCTTTTGATCAACAACATACCATAATGGTATTTCCCTTACATATATTATTATTATTATTATTATTATTATTATAATTATTATTAGCTTTTATATAGCTGTTAAACTGTGATCTTATTATTAATATTATTATAATTAGTAGTAGTTTTTATATAACTGTTAAACTTTGATTTCCTTTATTTTGCTTCATACACATGTACTTAGAGCCGAGGGTCTCTCTGGAAGCCACCTCTTTATTCCTTTGGATAGAGGTACGGTGTGCCTACATCCCACCCTCCCTAGACCCTACTTATAGCTTTGCTGTCGGTGGGATTTTACTGGGCATGATTGATTGATTGATATATTTATGTTGTTGGTAAGGGGCTCAACTCTAAACTGTAATTATATAGTTCCCTTCCCAGTACTGTACATTTATAAATACAAAAAATAAAAACCAAAAATGAAAAAGAAATTTAATTAACAAGGCAATGAAAAACATGATGCGGGACTAGGCGAGTAGGTGACGTTCACTGGTTGGATCCTTGAACTGAACGAGTTTTATATATCCTACCGCACTGTCGTGCCTTTGGGCTAGTGTTCATGGGCGTTGGCCCTAGGTGAGAGTTTTCCCCGGATCGAAATGCGAGTGTATCTCAACGCTGAATTTAGCCAATAACTTAGTCGGAGGATTCGTTGGCCGTTAAAAAAAAAGACAAATTAATGTAAAACAAGGTTCATACATGTCAAGTACTGCTACTGCCAAATAGCTGATGTCTTCTAAATCAACACTCAATGCCCATAACCTGACAATACAAAGCTTAAAACAATGTCAATTATAAAACAAGTGAGTATCACGAAAACAAGTGTCAATAATAAAAAGCTAATTCTCTCTAAATTTCTATGTGGTTTCAATCTATTTTCCTTGGCCAGCAACAAATTGTTGGAACTACATCACAAGTATGACGAAAGTGTCTTGCAAACACCACCAGATTGCTCGTAAAAATCATTGTACTTGAATTAAACATTTTTTCATGTATTACATCCCAAAAACATGTAAAACTGATTTGTCACGCAAGCTCAACGGACTGTTTGAAGTTATCAAGCATAATCTTATGGCTACCGTCAATATCTTCTTAATCATAATGGGTTGAACCTATACCACATATATATATATAAGATCAACTTATATTATAAAATCATTCTAGCTCGAAGAATTTCTAAATTCGCTAGCTAATCAGTAATCAATCGACGTTTGAAATAAACGAACACGTCTAAAATATTATCTAAAGTATTATGTATGTTTGTATATTCTACATAACACGAAAATGGAGGACAAAGGTCAAATGATTTGCCTAAGATTTGGAAGGAAAATAAATTGAAGAGAGAGAGAAGATACCAAAAGAAAAAATAAAACTCGGGAACACATCGTTCAAGCCATATCCGACCGGTCAACTCATGATTAACTCGTCAACAGCTTGACTGTGTCAGATTCACTGGCTGCATCAATTAAGGCCCAAGCCTTTGAAAAACCCAATTTGAGTTCCGTTTGGGCCACAAAGTGAGGCACAAAAAATTTGGTATATTTCTTTCATCTCTTACTAATTTCCAATTCAAATGTTGCTAGGCTTGTCAGCGGCAGAGCATTTTCATGTATGTTTGTTTAACTTTAACCGAACAAACAATCAAATATGAATAATTAAACAGAACAGGGCCTTTGTGTTCGTTTGTTTAGAAAATGAGCGTGTTCATGTTTGTTCGTTAATAGTATAAACGAATGGCTCACAAACATAATTGAGCATAGATGAACAAAGATAAGCATAACTAACCTAAAGTTAGTAAGAAATAACATGAAACGTGTTGATCCGAAAATGTTATTAACTAGACTGGGTTGTAATGGGCCAAAGTTCTAATTTTTTTTTATTTTTTTTTAAAACCAACAAATTAGTTCAATTAAATAAAAGGATCCAATTACAATAAAGAGGCAGGTAAGCGGGCAACAAGCTGCGCCGCCACCCCCTTTTGAATGGCAAAACCGATCCTACTGAAAATAAAATTATCGTTCTTTGGCGTCGTTGGGTTACTGTGCACGACCCGCTGAACTCTTTTTAAAAACGCAATAGCATCGGGAGCAAGAGACCCAAATGTATCAAAAGCAAAAGGAATGAAGGCGTGTTGATTCTCCACACACGCCTTCTCGTGCTTAGCAATTTTTCCTGCTTCTGCCTTTAACACGGCCTGCCTAGCGACAAACCCGGTGTCCCTGCGCTCTACAAGAGGGGACACCCCAATAAGGTCCACACAAGCATGCTTCCCCCCAGCCCATCCAAACACAAGAATGTCCGCTGGTCGGAGAGTAGACCTTCCTTCACTTGGATCCGACAAAAAATTCACAGGAGCCTCTTTTCTTGCCGAGATTCCCGCTCGTTTTAACACATTAAAAAGGACATCCCTGACCAAATCATGTCTATATTTAAATCCCGGGAGATCTTTGCAATGAACCGCATGTTCACCAAAATTGTCTAAACACGCCTTACGGCAAACCGGGCAGGGCTCTTCAACTGGGAACAGGGGGATCATTAACCGATATTTAAGAATGACTCGGTACTCCACTGCTGACATGTGCTGGCCTAACCCTTCGATAGGGATGACAGTCAAAAAGTCGACAAAAAGTCCACTGCTGAATATATTAACTGATGTGAATGGCAAAATTTGGTTATTGCCTTTGGTTAATTAAGGTTTTTTTTTAAACAAGGGTATTTAATTACTATATAGAATCTAATATATTAAGTTCTAAAACTTATAACTTTCAATAGTAGATAACTTCAGACTATTATGTACCAACTCTCACATAATATTCCTCTAATTTGTGGTCAATTAATTCTAAATCGACAAAATAAACAACACGAACTTCATCGAATGGTATCACAATCTTAAGACTGCTTACACGCGAAAGGGAGTTGTATGCCCTTGATGTACCCCTCCCCAATGAACCGGCATCCTACACATATGTTTTGTAAGGGATGTGTGGGGACAACAACGTGATGTTACATCGTGCACGTCCTCTCTCTCATGTTAAGCATAATGAAACCAAACTTTCAAAGCGTATAGGAATTCTATAATGTAATGAGATGATTTGAGTATCTAAATATTGTTAAATAGAGTTACATGCTTTTAAACAACTCATGATGAATATTTGACACTATGTTTAATACTCAATATACGCATTGTATTGCATGATCTGGAAAACGCTAGAGAAAGCTGAAAAGGACTATTTCGTACCCTATGCTTGAATATGAAGCTAAAGTTGCCGTACTCGTATTTGCATTGTATATATTGCAGGTTGTTGACCATACATAGAATGGTTGATGTTGCTTATGTGATTATTGGCTGGTAATGTTCAATGGTTTGATCTTAGACCTGGTTATATGTGTAAATGATTTTCCATTGGTTTTGTTGGTGGATTTGGGACATGGTTTGGGTTACGTCTAAGTACTGGTTTGGCTCGGAAATTGTGGCTTGTTTGTAGTCTAGCTTGTTCAATGCTCACTATGGGTATATTTGATTATGTGACTACTGACTACCCCTGTCTTTAGAAGCTTTAACAAGAAGATATGAAGATTGAGTTACACTTAGATTATTTTTATGTTTTGATTGGAAAACAAATTGTCTTTTATATGTTTTAGCTTGTTAGGAAGGTTGGCTTGTTTTTGTTTTGGTTGTTAGTCTTGGTGAAAGCTAACTTCTAACCTTGGTTTGTCTTTTGTTTTTGTGTAGTTAGTAAAATTTTGTCGGGTTCGCCCCTTTTACCGGAAAAAAAAAGTTGCGGTTAATGACCGAATGACGATATTCAAATTTTGTTGCCAAATGGCATAAACTAAAACTTTCTTTTTTAAGTGTAACTTTAGAACTAGCAGTATTGTTAGTGTTGTGAAGCCTTATCATTATCATTTTAAAGTTTATCTTTGTTTTAAATATTATTAACTAGGTTATTAACCCGTGTACGACACGGGTGGAAATATTGAAATTTTCGAACAAACACACGTCATTTGAAAGGTTAACATAAGTTGTTATATGTTATTACATAGAATGCATTCCCTAATTAAACTTTTTTTAAAGTGACTGCAATCTGCAGTAAATTATGTTTCAAACTCTTTAACATCATTACCTTATTTAAAATTAATTTTATTATATAATTCTTTTTTTTAATTGTATACAATAATCTTGACATTTATGCGTTCAAAAAAATTATTTAGTATAGTTGTATTGTAATAGATAATTTCGACATAATTATAAAAATTTTAAAATCAAATTGGTTAATTAGTCAACTTCCAAAAAATATGAAAAGTTTTATTATTTTTGAAATAATAAATGGTGTGTTTATTTTAAACATTAATTTCGGTCAAATATAAGAAAATGAAAAGGTTTGTTGAGACTGAAGAGCATAGAAAGCTTTAAAAGTTTGTTGCTAATTGATTAATTTCCGTATTTAATCAGGTTTAAATGTCTTATGAATATTAAAAAAAAATTAAGATACAAACGTTAAAAAGTGTAAAACTAAAACTAAAAAACAAACATTTAAAATAACCTCTTCTGGCTTTGGAATCATTGATACCATGTGTCTTTGCCCATTCTTTAATCTGTAGACAATCATCAAAATTTAAAAAGACAAAATGTTATTTGCTTCCCTTATAGCTACATATCCACTCTTATACTCATAAACTTATAGATCATACTTCATGTTTATTAACTTTAAATATGTTTTGACGACCTTAATTAAAAGTTTAAAATACGAATTTATAGGATTGTATAAAAAACGAAAATACATTAACTAATAATTAATTTGTGTTTACATAAATACAAACATGAAAATTGTAGAAATTTCAATAGAAACATAAATACATTATTTAATAATTAATTCTTGGTTAACCTAACTAAAACACGTATTGTAAGAATCTTTATAAACACATAAAAACATTAATTAATAAGAATATTTATTGGTTACCTTAATTAAAACACGGCAATTAAAAAATTATATTAAAGAAATATTTGTTAACTTAAATGCGCGTTTGAACTAAAATCATTTTACTCAGAACTCGCATTTTCCCTAACATGTTTCGATATGTGACCCGAGCCTATTCTGACAAACATTTTTAAATAATCCTACTATACTATTAAAACAAATTAGTTTGCCTCCACATGCTACTTTCTATTGGACGATTTCCTTAATTTCCAAATATAACTTCCACTTCTATATTTTTCTTACCAATTAAATAAATCAAAAATACTAATAATTAAAATACTTAATTAAAATAGTTATTGTAACCATTAACCTAAAACCCAGTTTCCAATTTTCTTTTCTTTCATCTTCAATTCCAAATACACTCTCTCTTTCATACTAAACCTTTTAACCTAATCAACCAAAGCCTCCATTCAATCGGCCATTATTGGATATCAATCGGATAATTATTTCATTAGGTTCTTCATATAAAATCGACACCGGATATCGGATTATAAATTGGGCCATCAACGGTAAAACGAATTGTCCGTTATTTGATAATAAGGATTAATTTGATTCCATCCGGGAAACGATTTCAGAAGATCCATGACGATTGTTAATCAGATCTTCACATCCATGGTTAGTATTTTACATTCTTAGGTTAGTATCTTCACATCGATGGTTAGTATTATATTTACATATTAACCTAGGTTATTATTTTACATTCTTAGCTTACTATGTTTAATGTTTAATTGATATTGATATGTTTCCTATGGTTAATGGTTAATTTTTAATGTAATTTTTTTTAACCTATATTTTAGATTATTAACCTAGGTTAGTATTTTACATTCTTAGGTTATTATGTTGAATTGTTAATTGTCTATGTTAATTGATATGCTTTCTATGTTTAATGTGTAATGTTTAATGTTTAATGTCTAAATGTTTCCAAATTTATATTATGGTATTTCTTATATTTTTGATGTGTAATGTAATGTGTAATTGTTAATTGATATGTTTCCTAATAAATTATGGTATTTCTTAGTATTTTAAATTATTTAATGTGTAATTGTTTCCAAATTTCATTAACAGTAATTGATTTTTATTAATTCATATCATTACTATAAGTTAACAACTTTTTACGGATTTCAATTTGAATTCAAATTCAACTTAGTTTGTATAATTTTGTAAACATGAATCGGCCATTTTATTTAATTGATTCATATTGATCATATTGATATGTTTCCTATGTTTATTTCGGGCAATTATGATATTTGTTAAATATTCAATTTTTAGTGTGTAACTGATTCAAAAATCAACTTAATGTGACTAATTTTGTAAACATGAATTATAATATAATTTAATTCGTATGATATGAGTTATGACTTATTATTGTTATTGTGTTATTAATCAATCCCTAATTACATTCGGTTATTCCTACCAAATTAAGTAAATATCAATTATCAATTACATTTTTGAAATCCCTAATTGTATTCCCTAAATCTACTATATTTACACCTTTCCTTTTAATCTAACAATTCAAATTTTGTAACAGAATATGTTCATCTACAATACTACAAAACCGAATAAAGAAAATCTCATATTTCTCACTTCCTTACTGAACATTCATATTTGTGTCATTCTCAAGGTTTTTGAATTTTCTTCAAATGTTAAATATGAGTTATTGAATCTTTAATCTTTGCTTTAATCTTAATTTTTTGACACAGCAACATGGAAGCATCAATGTTCAAAGATTTGGATGTTTCCAACAATGACTGTGTACTGAAGGTTTGTATTCTCAGACTATGGCGTTTGAAGGACAACAATAAAACCGGAGAGGATTGGTCCATAGAAATGATTTTACAAGATGAGATGGTATTATTCTATAGAAATACAATTGTTTATAGTAAATTTTTTTTCTTCCTCATTTTATATATTTAATAACAAACATTGCTTGTCGTATTAATAATGTAACAGGGTGACAGGATGCAAGCATATGTAAGGAAAGCTTGCATACCGAAACATAATGTTTGGCTAGGTGAGAATCAGGCATTGATTGTTCGAAAACCTTCACTTGGTGCAAATCTGTCAACGTACCGTTTTGTTGACAGCCCACACAAGCTCTGTGTCACATCAGAAACTCGTCTTTGTATTACCGATGAGTTTAAAGGTCACCTTTATGAATCGTCATTTGCTACCTTTGATGATATCAAATCCAAGAACATACCTCAAAACGGAACAATAGGTTACCTCGATTCTTTACTAACAATTTACTTTTACATTATTTACATTCAGTCATTACATATAACAGGACCGTTTACTATATGTTTCATTAATTTTTAATTTTATCACATATGTAATCGGGCATGTCAGCAAGTTTTTTTACCAACAAGAACTCATTCTTCCGAGAGTCACAACATCACAATCGAAGAACCATGTAGTTACACAAGTTATGGCAGGTGAGTTTGAACGACTTTATAATTCATTAACAGATAAGCAGCGCAATGTGTATAATGAAATAATGGAAGCAGTTGATGAAAAGAAGGGGGTGTTTTCTTTGTGTATGGTTATGGAGGAATTGGAAAAACCTTTTTATGGAAGACGTTATCTGCTTCCATAAGATCGACAGCGAAAATCGTTTTAAATGTTGCCTCAAGCGGCATAGCATCTTTGTTACTTGAGGGAGGTAGAACCGCTCACTCTAGATTTCTAATTCCTATAAATCTAACTGAGGATTCTACATGTTCAATAACAAAAAATCCAGATATTTGCAACTTAATGAAGCAAACTGATCTGATTATCTGGGACGAGGCTCCTATGATACATAAACATGCATTTGAAGCCTTGGATATGAGTTTAAAAGATCTTTTAAAAGTTGGTAACCGTAATAGTTCTCAACATCCATTTGGGGGGAAAGTTGTTGTTTTTGGGGGTGATTTTCGTCAAATCCTACATGTATTCCAAAATGGATCACATAGTGACATTGTTAATGCTTCACTCTGTTCCTCCCATATATGGTCCAAGTGCAAGGTTCTTAGGTTAACCAAAAACATGAGGTTAACCGTCGGTTGTGACCGATCAAATTTTGAAGAGACCGCCCAATTTGCAGACTGGTTGTTAGAACTTGGGGAAGGTAAACTTGGTGGTGACAATGATGGTAATTCTATTATAGAAATACCAGATGATCTTTTGATCGATGATTCATCCGATCCTCTTTCTGATCTTATTGATTTTGTATATCCATTATTATTGGATAATTTTAATGAAATTTCATATTTTCAAGAAAGGGCCATACTTGCACCTTTAAACGAGGTTGTCGAAGACATTAATGATTGATTTTTAACTTTATTTTCGGGAGAAGAAGTTGAATACCTAAGTTCTGATAGTATCGATAACTCTGAAAGTGTTGGGCCTGGTTTCGATCCAGCATTGCACTCACCAGATTTTCTAAATGGTTTAAAGATATCTGGTATGCCTAATCATAAATTGATTCTAAAAGTTGGTATTCCTATAATGTTACTAAGGAATATTGATCAGAAAAATGGTTTATGTAGCGGAACTCGATTACAGGTTATTCAATTGGGGAGGCATTTTATCGAAGTAAAGGTTATTTCGGGTACTAACATTGGTCATCGTACTTATATAACCCGTAGTACTCTAACTTCTACAGATAAAAAATTGCCAATCAAGTTGAAACGACGACAGTTTCCTGTATCGGTTTGTTTTGCAATGACAATTAACAAAAGTCAAGGGCAGTCATTAGCAAGAGTTGGAATATATATTCGACAGCCGGTGTTTACACATGGTCAGCTATATGTGGCTTTATCAAGAGTGAAGAGTAGAGCCGGTGTTAAAATGCTTATATTAGATAAGGAGGGTAATGTTACAAATAAAACTACAAATGTGGTTTATAAGGAACTATTTAGTCATTTATGGAATTTTAATTTTCAAGTTTGTGTTAATTGTAAAACGAAAGTTATTTTGTTCTTTATAAAATTCTATAACATATTTTTGTAAATTTCAAATAAATGGTGAGAATTGAATTTTAATATTCGTTTATATATATATGTGTGTGTGTGTGTGTGTGAGTATATGACATTTGAATGGGGAAAATCGGTTTCTAAAATGCCATATTAAATCTGTATAAATCTAAAAATGGAAAGTAAGATAATATTAGAAAGTATAATAATGTTTTAAATTGCGTTGACATTGATGATTTAATTGAACTTCGACAAAAAACAATAAAAGATTGATTATCTTACTGTAGATAATTTAATGTCTTATAGAATAATCAACTAAATTTCATTTCCGGATTATATAATAATCAATTGAATTACATAAATTGTGAAAAATAAATAAATACATGAATACTAACAGAAATATACCTCAATATTAAACAAAAATAAAAGACATCTTATCAAACAATCCCCAATCCATGAAATTAGCTATATCAAGTTGTGACAATAACCTGAAATGATAAAATTAAATATAAATATTAATATCACATAATAAATAAATTACAAATTATGGAAGATTTGAATCATGTGAAAAAATGTAAAATTGATGTCATGATTTACAACGGAAAAACTGAATCACGTTACCGAAAAAACGAAATAGTGAAGATCTCCATTGAATCTTCGATTTTGATATATAACCTAAACAGATTATAAGAAAAAATCATATAATTATTAATATAAATACAAACAAAAACGGAACAAAAAAATAATTATAACTGATATAAAACCTTACCGGAATAATATGATAAGAGTATCAAATAGAGTATAAAATATAACTAACGGAATAACATTAGGAATAATATGATATAGCATTAAATAAAATCTTACCGGAAAACCGTAATAACTTCAACATATCAATTCAAACTTGGATTTTGATATACAACCTAAAGAGATTATAACAAAGTAATATTAAATTTTAAATAAATATAAAAACTTACCGGAAAACTATAATAACTTCAACATATCAATTCAATCTTGGATTTTGATTTACAACCTAAAGAGATTATAGAAAAAATCATATAAAATTAAAATAAATATAAAACATTACCGAAAAACCTTACCGGAAAACAATATAACCTTACCGGAAAAACATATAACAAAATCGGCCATTACCGGAATATAGGAGACGATGGAGGAATAAGATTGTAGCAAAGATGTGTGTATATGGTTTTGTCAAATATTTTCTTCTTGAAGTTTATCAATGATTCTATATAAGAATCATAATTTATGGCAATGAAAATATCATGTACCAAGAATAATTTGTTGGTACATAATATATATACAACAAAAAAATAAAATAAAAGATAACGTCCTCAAGAGAAAATCACAAATTAAAGAAGTAAGTAGTTAATGTAATAATAAAAAAATAATGAAATGAATGGTAAGAAACAAAAAAACTTATAAATGTTTGATACAGAGGATGTCAGATGAACAATAGTCAGAAAGAGAATGGTTGCAAGTATGAAATTAAATTGCATGAAAATGAATATAAATACAATATATAATTTTTGAATTTATTTTACATCTTATTTATTGTTGATAAATGAGATGAAATGAAATGTTTGACTAATATTTTTAAAAATAGCTAATTTAGACATGATGTAATTAATTTCAAACTAAAAGCTATAACTTTGCTATATCAAAGAAGAAACCGAAAGTTACTAAAGAAAATAAAAGATTTCCAAATATATTGACCTACAATTAATTATTAGTAATTGAATTTATTTTTGATTTATTTAATTGTTAAGAAAATTAAAGAATTAGAAGATATATTTAGAAATAAAGGGAATTGTTCAATAGAGAGGGGCCATGTGAAGACAATCTAATTTGTTTTAATAGTATAGCAGGATTAAGACAACTAATCGTTCCCAATACTTATCGTGCAACATAAATGAAATCAATAAAATAAAAAAAAACATCTTATATTATGACATTAAGTGAGGTACAACACTCATAGAGCTAAACTAAACAAGCTGATGAGTTTTATAATAATATACGTCACTATTAATAGTCAATGCATTTAGTTGACTACGAAAGCAGTTGTTTAATGATGAGAGTTTTCAGTTGATCGTGGTGGTGGGTGGCTTCTTGGAATTACTGAAAAACGGAAATCGAAATGCGAGATGATGAAAATACCCTTATATGTAAGGCATGTGACTGGATTTAACCGAAAAGTTAATTGTTTACTACAGAGAGAACGAAAAATGTGAGAATATATGAACAAAAGGGTGATTTTTTATTATTTACTTAGTTTAAGGACAGAAAAGAAATGTAATTTTCACTTAATCCTCACCAAACAATTTTTAAAAATAAACAAACGTCACTTAACAACGCAACTGATAAACAACCAAAGCGTGTTTAGTTCTGATTTTGAAACGTATACACGCAATTCAGTTGAAAAATTGCACCATCCTTGAATCTTCTCTCTGTCTTTGTTAATTTTTTTAAAATATATTATAGTTTTGGTAAAACAATCAAATATTGTTCAACCAATTTTTAAAATAAGCAATCGTCACTTAATGCAATTAAAAAACATCCAAAGCGTGTTTGACTGTTTTCTTATGAAACCTATCATCCAATGAACTTCCTTTAAAAAATGACGTCCTTCTTTTCTCTACCATCAAAATTCATTACAATTAAAAAAGTTACAAGCAACATGCTAGCAATATAGTTACATCACGATCATTACTGCCCCATTACACCCTTACAAGTTACAACATATTTAAATTAAAACACATAACCTATGCCATTGAATACATCTATCTCATTCCTTATCTTTTTTAACAACCAACACTCATAATTCCGTAAAAAGTACTAACAATATAAATAATAAACAATTAGTAGATGTTTTTAAGAGATTTTCCTTTTCAAATTTAACATCTTAAAGGGTTTTTGTGACCAAAAAAATAGAATATATACGGTTTTCAATATACAAAATAAGTTTTATAAAAAAAAGAGAGAAAATATTTTAATTTATTTACGATGTTTGTCAGTAAAAAAACAGAAATTATGTTTGTCTTTTACAATATTTGTCATATTATTAATTACATTTTCCACTTGACACTAAAAAAGCTCTAAAATCCCTTCAAAATCAACATCCAAATAAATTACCTAAAAAAATTACCATCCACGAAGTTTCCTTGGTGTAGAATTTTGACTATATATAAGAACTCGAGCGGTAATCAATCTTCCTCACAGCTAATCACTCAACTCAACACACACACACGGCTTCAGTCACCGGCTAAACAAACTTACCAAGGTTTCAACAAACACACGTACACAAAGTTAGGTACTTTATCTTTCTGAATAGATTTTGTCCTCAAACAAAGTTATACATACTGATTCATACACCAAAAACACAATATTTATACACAGTTATAGCCTATAGGGGTGCAACGAGTCGAGACGAGCCCAAGATCAACTAGGCTCAAGCTTGGCTCGTTTAACTTACACTGAGCTCGAGCTCGGCTTGTTTCGAGCTCTATTTTGAAAGTTTGAGCTTGGCTCGTGATTAAAATTTTAAGCTCGAGCTCGGCACGTTAACTATTTATTAATTAATTTTTATATATTTATAATTATTTTTATGAATATTTTTTTCTATTATAATTTTATGAATAAACTAATGTATATTATTTAGTTATTTTTTAATATCATTATGTGTGTATATATATATGGACATGTTCAAGAAGGAACTCAAAAAAAGTGAGAAACTCTTCATTTTACATGTAAAAAAATATTAAAAAAATTCATATTTCATGTAAAACACATTTTTACATAATCTATTTATAGCTTTTTACATTTGAACACATGTAGAACCTTTAAAAAAAAGTTTTTTTCTTTTAATTTTCAGTTTAAAAAACGTAAAAAAAATTCTTTTTTACAAAATTCGTTTTTTTATTGGAATGTTTTCTACATGTATTTATAAGCAAAAAGTCTTAAAAAGTTTATGCTAAAACTAATTTTTTACATGTGAAATCGAGCTTTATATTATTTTTTTGCATGTAAAATTAAGAGTTTCTCAGTTCTCAACTTTTTTTGAGTTCCCTCTTGAACCTGCCTATATATATATATATATATTAATAATTATTAAATATATCTATGAAAAAGTTTTATAAATGGTGCGAGCCAGCTCGAGCTCGATAAGTGAAGCTCGGAATCGTTTATTAAACGAGCTTACTTTTAGGCTCGATTATGCTTTGTTTGATCGAGTCAATCTCGAGTAACTTACAAGCGACTCGGCTTGTTTGTACCCATATACACTGACAGAAGTTTTTAATTTTCTAGTTTGTCTTTTATTTGTTAAATGTTATGTCACAAATACAACACTTGGGAAACTCACTTTGGAGTTGCTAAGTCAAGACTCAGGAGACACCAAATGTGAAGAACCAACCCAGATTACATAATTTATTAGAAAAATCCAACCCATCCGAGTTCAAATCAAAATCATCATCACCTCCTTCTAAGATTTATAACTGAACTGATTATTATCATGGTTTTTCCTTTTCCAGATTTTCATCATGTGTAATTCTAGGATCACTCCTTCCATCGAAGAATTGAGGCACTTGCAGATTCCTCTCCACGACATATCAATGGCAACTAATGGATTTTCCGACAATAATCTCATTGCAAAAGGTGGATTCGGGATGGTCTATAAAGGTGTATCTGAAAAGCACGGCCTCGTTGCTGTAAAGCGGTTGGATCATGGACGAGGGCAAGGAGACTGCGAATTCAATACAGAGATTATTCTACTTTCAAAATATGAACATAAAATTTTGTTTCTCTTCTCGGTTTCTGTGATGAAGAAGGCGAGAGGATACTTGTCTACAAGTATGAGTGCAACGGGAGTCTCGACAAACATCTATACAGTAAAAAATTAACCTGGATCCAACTACTTCAGATTTGCCTAGATGTTGCACGTGGGATAGAGCACATTCATGATAATGACGGGCCTCAACTTGGAGTTTTCCACCGCGACGTAAAAAGCGCAAACATCCTTTTGGGTGAGAACTGGAATGCTAAAATTTCTGATTTTGGGTTGTCAAGTGTAGGCCCTGCCAATGAAGAGTCAAGCTTTGCTATCTCCAAAGTTTGTGGCACACTTGGATATATTGCTCCAGACAGTGGCGGACCCAGGATTTTTGCTCAATGGGGTCCCATTTTTCCGATGATTAAAATTTTCGGGTCGGTCATAGTTCAGGTCGGGTCAAGGCGAGGTCCCATACTCCGATTTAAGTGTGATAACTATTCTGCAACCTACATGAGCAACCAATCTCTCTTTTTGTTCCAACTATGATATCCATAGGTTACAAATGCACTTTTTTGACCGATTTTTGTTGAACACGTAACAAACGAAACAAAACACTTTATCCGTCTTTACACTACACTCTAACCAATACTTAAAGCCGTTAGACCAATTGGGATTAAATGGTCTTAATCTACCACCAACTTCTCCCTTATGACTATATTCTTTGTAGCTGGTGTAATTTGTAATTTTGTTAACTTTACTTAAAATTAGCAAGAGATTAATTATTCCATGTCCAACTTGATATTAGTTGCTTAGGAATATTTGCACCGACTAACATATTGTATCTTCTAATTCTAATTATTTCTTCTAATTCTAATTATTTAAACTTTAAAGTGATTTATGGAGATTGTATTTGCTAATCTTTCTTGCTATGCATGCTTCTGTCACAATTTAATCTGCATCCCAACTGATGCCATACTTGTGGGAAAAACAAATCCAGTTTATAGATGCTATTGGGGACTTGGGGTGAATATTTTTTTTTTTAAAAAAAGCAAGAAAAATGGATTGAATAAGGCTTGAACACATGACCTTTAAGTTGTGAGAGAAGGGAGTTACCACCACACCAAAGTTTATACTTATAATATGGGTTCCATCTATTAATTATTACGGGGTCCATGAGAAATTTAATATACCGCCTCTAAGAAGTTTCTAAAAAGCGTTGGTGTCCCGGGACCCCGATCCACACTATGTGGGTCCGCCCCTGGCTCCAGAGTATTATATGAACGGTTATCTCACAACAAAATCTGACGTCTACTCTTTTGGGGTCATATTGTGGGAAGTTCTGTGTGGAAGGCATGTAGTTAATTTTAAATACACGGATGATCGTCGATCTCTAATTGTTTGGGCCCAAAAACATTACAAAAAGGGAACATTAGATAGTATCATTCCTTCCCATTTACGAAAACAGATAAAGCCAGCTTCTTTACTAGCGTTTGCAAACATTGCCTATCAATGTTTGAATAATGGAGAAGAGCGTCCAACGATGAAGCAGGTCGTGAAACAATTAGAAAAAGCTCTTTGTCTACAACAGGTAAGTTGTTGCAGTTTGCATGAGGTTTTTCTTTAATATTTTATTGGTATGGCACTTAAAACCTTTATCATTCAGCTTTTATTTAGTTACTAGCTAACTTAAATTTTCGGGTTTGACGGAGGTGCAGGCTCTTCCAGTGGCTTCTCTTTATTTTTTTAGGATTTAGACATTTTAATGATTTTGTTGGACCAAATTCAAGTCCCAATCGATAATCAAACATGAAGTAAACGACCAACTCTCGTTTATATTAATCAGAGTGTCTTATGTTTGATTGAAGTTAGGGATGAGCAAATTCGGTATTGGTACCAGTACCGAAATTGCTTATCACGGTGATCACGGCTGAAAGATCAAACTTAAATACAAAATAACAAAATAATAATATTAAACATATGTTTTTTTTTCACTTTCATAATAATCGCTTATCACGGTGATTACCGCTGAAATATTACTTAAATACAAAATAATAATATTAAAAAAATACTATCTGCAACTAGAGAATTTGCCAACAAGAATGTCATTGGAAGCAGTAGACCTGAGAACGGAAAGCTCTATAAAGGCATATCTCAAAAACACGGTCCCATCACCTTAAGGCGGTTGAATTTATGACAGAGATCGCTTATCTTGCAGAACGTAAACATGAAAGTGTTGCCCCTTTTCTTGGATATTGTGATGAGGGCGGGGAGAAGATAATTGTTTATAAGCATTCAAGATACGGGAGTCTCGAGGAATGTTTGAATAGCATGCATCTTTCCTTTGTCCAACGGCTAGGGATTGCCAGGGATGTTGCCCTTGGGATAAAGTACCTTGACGTTTTCGATGTGATTGTTCATATTGTCGACCGACCTTTCAATAGCTCAGACATCTTTTTAGACGAGGACCTGAAACCTAAAGTTTTTGATTCCGGGTTCTCAAGCCTATTCCCTTCGAATAGGCGGTCTCACTCTGTTATCACTAATCCTTGGTGCACACCTGGATATGATTATCCAGACGACTTCAGTAGCGGTGATCTCACACAAAAATCTGGCGTCTACTCTCTTGGAGTCGTATTGTGGGAACTTCTGTGTGGAAGGCGTTTTACATCAGACAAGGGCGATCCTCAAAGTTTATTTAATTTGGTCCAAAAACATTACAAAAATCAAACGTTACATAACATAATTCCTTCATATTTATTCAAACAGATAAATAAAGATTCGTTAATTACTTATTCAAGCATTGCCTATCGATGTTTGAGTAATAAAGAAGAAGAACGTCCAACCTTGAGGGAGATCGAGGAACAATTACAAAAGGCTCTTGATCAACAACTCGGAAATGATTGCAGTTCGCATCAGGTTTTACATATTGAATTACCTTTCCATTCAATTATTATCGCAAATACTTAATTTGATGTAGTTTTGAGAGTGATGACATTACTTTCGATGCAGGATCTTAGCATGGATTTTGATACGGACCGGGTAACCCATAGAACAGCCCACAACCATCCCGTTGAGATTGGAAAACCGGCATGTGACATTAATCTGCGGTCCGGTTCTGAAAACACTATTACTAGACGAAGCGATCAATCTTGAAGACCATTCAACATTCAACGTTTACTTGTAAATTACAAGCATGAAAGACTGTAAATATTATAGGTCCAAACATTTTCTATTCGAAGTCTTTGAAAGACTGTAATATGCATTTATTGTAAATAATAAAAAAGATTGTCCAAAGTGTTCTCTTCTTCGTTGAATTCTATACGAGAGTGGTTGTCTCAAATTAACCGTATCAAAATTGGCTTTATAATCTACCCCGACATCCTCATTCATAAGAGACGGTCATCAACTCGTGGGAGCCAATAAGTACGAACTGGAGAGAAACACATAAATAAAATATTTTCTTAACATTCCTAATATTTTTGATCATTCAAAGTATGTCTTGAAATTGTCTCCTATCTCCTACAGATTCCTCGGGTAGATGGTGTCACTGCACGTGAACTTTGACGTTCCCTCCTCTGCTGTCCGATTTAATCTTCTCAACTTTGGCTATCCTGCAAAGCCAGTATCTTTACTAACTTACTAAATAGCATGATCTAATGCACATTGCTTGATAAACCTGTCCCTCAACATACATTTTTTTTTCTTTTTTTTTTTCGTTCATTAAAAGGTAGTGTTTACGTTGATACATAAGAAAAACTGACAAAAAACTGCGCCGCTAGCCCCCTTTTCGAAGGCAAACCATCAAATATTTGCCATAACTACCTTACTTATTACCGTACTCCAGATTTAATACATTGAATAACTGCATGCTATGGATGGACATGATTAAAGATGCTCTTGAATGACACCGCCTGGAACATATTTCACTGACCATGGTCAACTAGTACTTTACCCGTCCGGTGGATGGGAATATATATCAACTCAGGAATATGAATAATATATTAATTCAAGTTACCTCAATACTATAAAATCAATGTATGATCTAACATCAAATTAAGAAACTACTAAAGTTACTCCTTGACCATAAAAAGTCAAAAAGGGTTTCATATTCTTGAACAATAACTATCTACAAGGAGCTCATGCAGATGTGATAAACCATGTTCAGCCCCAATCGCGATTCATTTACGTATGTTCCAATCAAGTGGCGATTTACCTTAAATTTAAACATTATAAAAGGAATCAGACAAACAACATATGCTTAAATAAACACTAACCCATTAATGAACGTGATATTTTTTCAAAGCAGCCCATTTTTTATCCGAACCAAATTGTATGTTTGAAAGTGGTCTGTTTTGACACAAATTACCAAATGACTTTTTTAAGTGGCTCGATTTGACCCGAACCAAATTAATTTTTTTAAGTGGCCCATTTTGACCGGAACCAATTTATTTTTTAGGGGGCCCGTTTTTACCCGAACCAAACTGATTCTTTTTCAAGTGGCCTGTTTTCATACGAACTCATTTCACTTGAACCCGATTTAACCCGACACCCATTCCGACCTGCTTGTTTTGACCCAAACCAAAAAAAAAAAAATTTAACTGGCTCGTCATGAGTCTTGACATGAACTAAATTGAACTTTTAAAAGTGACCCATTTTGACTTGAATTCTTTTTCACGCGAACCGTTTGACCAAACCAAGTCCGACCCGAATCCATTCTTGCATGTCACGCAGCACCTGCCTGCCTGTTTTGACCTGTCACGCAAGACCTGCCTGCCCGTTTTGCCAGATGTTTCTAATACATTGTAACAAATTTCCATTTATTACCTAATGTCACAAAAATTGTCCAATCTAGCACAATATGTCAAGTCGTATACTGCACAACTATATGAATATATTCAAAACACAAATTGTAAACAAAAGACAATCTTTAGGTGGCCCATTTTGACCCAAACCAATTTAATTATTTTAAGTGGCCCGTTTTGACACGAACCAATTTAATTCTTTTTAAAGTGGCCCATTATTTGACCCGACACCCATTCTGACATGCCTCTTGTGACCCGAACCAAAAAAATATTTTAAGTGGCCCGTCTTGACATGAACTAAATTGTTTTTTTTAAAAGTGACCCATTTTGACTTGAACTCATTTTCACTCGAACCCGTTTGACTAAACCAAGTCTGAAATGAACCCGTTTTGACCCGACACCCCACCCGCCTGTTTTGCAAACTTAAGTTTGATCATGTATCAAGATTTCGTGAAGGACCTCAATAATTTGAAAAACCGAGATAATGTACCACCTCTTAACCACTTTGACATAGTAACCACAAGGTCCACAACACATCCTACATTTACTTTAGAAATTGTCAACTGGGACCCCCACACGTGCCATAAAGTTTCCATTTTATAAAGTCAACCTTGGAATTATGTTGACTTTTGGATAAATATAATAAAACTGTTAGTTGTATTTAGTTATAATTAGGGTTTTAGCCCATGTAGTTGGTTAAAGCCCATGGGCCTTTTATGGGTTGAAAGCTAGGGTTTGTTTGTGTATAAATAGATGTAGTTGTCTTTGTATTATTCACACCTTCAAGTAATAAACATTACTTTCATTACAACCACTGTCACTGCCGCCCACGCGCCACCGCGTGACGGCGCGTGACCCTGTTTCGGCCACCGTCTTTTTTTCAGATTTATTATTTTTCTTGTCCGAAGCTCCCCGTGCTGTTAGTTTTTCGAACCGACGACTTTCTGTTTGCTGTTGTCTACCGTTATCGGTCTGCCGCTGCCAAAATTTGTTTCCAGCCACTACCTGCACTCGTTTTCTGGTTAAACACATTCTTATCTCAGAGTTACTGTTCACAATCTGAAGATTACCATTTTCAGTTCGGTGTATTACTATGGGCGACAATAAATACACGTATACATTTACCAAGGAGGAGCATGATCTTATTCAACGGTTTCTTGCCTCACAACTGCCTCATCCTCAAACCAACTCGGCACATCCAGGTAAATCTTCTAGTCTTGACTCATCATGGGTGATTGATTCTGGAGCCACACATCACATGTCTGGGAATCGGGGTATTTTCTCTAGTCTTCAAAATGTTTCCCATGCACCAGTACGTCTTGCCGATGGATCTTCATGTCCCGTTCTCGGCATAGGATCCATCAGTAACTCGGAAAACCTAAAACTGTCTTCTATCCTATTTGTTCCTAAATTTCCTACCAGTCTTTGTTCAGTGAGTCAGATTACCAAACAAAACAACTGTTCTGTGACCTTTTACCCAACTCACTGTGTTTTTCATGAACTAGGAACAAACCGGGTAATTGGTACTGGTTTTGAATCAGGAGGTCTCTATCGTATATCCCCGTTTTCGCATCCTGTAGCAAACTTATGTGATTCCGCTATCAGGGAGGCTCACTGTCGGTTAGGTCATCCCTCTACAGCGGTTCTGAGGCAAATGCGACCAGATTTACCACTTTCGTCTTTTAATTTTCATTGTGAGTCGTGTCAACTTGGTAAACATACCAGGCGTCCCTATCCCCCTAGGGTGCCCATTCGAGTCAGTTCTTGTTTTGAACTGTTGCATTCTGATGTATGGGGTCCTTGCCCTATCAAATCTACGTTAGGTTTTGAATATTTTATTACCTTTATTGATGACTATTCTCGCACTACTTGGGTTTATTTGTTGAAATCTCGTAGTGAGGTATTTTCCATATTTCGAGAATTTAATGCTTATGTTCAAAACCAATTTAACACCACCATTAAAACTTTACGATCTGATAATGCTAAAGAATATTTTTCCACCGACTTTTCTTCATACTTAAAAATCAACGGCATTATTCATGAATCATCGTGTGCTTATACATCTCAACAAAATGGTGCGTCCGAACGCAAAAATCGTCACATATTGGATGTTGCTCGCACAATCATTATCCAATCACGTGTTCCTCATCGTTTTTTGGGAGATGCCGTTCTCACTGCCACATATCTGATTAACCGCATGCCCTCAACCGTTCTTCATGGTAAAACACCGTTTTCTATACTATTTCCCAACGATGATCCATTTCCTCTCGCACCTAAAGTATTTGGTTGTGTCGCCTATGTTCATGACTATCGTCCGAAAACCATCAAACTTGATCCCCGAGCCATTCGTTGTGTCTTTCTTGGTTACTCACGGGTTCAAAAAGAGTATCGATGCTATAGCCCATCACTTCACCGATACTTTACTAGTGCCGATGTCACTTTTCACGAGTCTCCTTACTTTCCCGAGTGTTCCACTCCTGTTTCTGACCCGTTTCCCGACCTCGATATACCCACATCTCCCTTCCTCCCCACCATTCCTGTGTCGATTCCCTCTACCGATCCAATCTCTGCTGATTCTGACCCACCGACAGAACCTCCGCCACTGCTTTTCACATATGCTAGGCGAGGTAAGGGTCAAATATCAGAGACACTTGATTCACATTCAGGCCACAACCCCGAAATATCCTCAGATCCTCCGTCTGCTCCGAACAATCTACACCTCTCACTGATACATCCTTACCCGATCCGACACCTTTACCAGAAGCTACCCCTGATACACCCGTTTATAATCCTCCTGGTGCACCACTACCCGATATACCTATTTCTTTTCGCAAAGAACCCCGAAATTACACTCGTTACCCAATTCAGGACTATGTTGCCTACACCCACCTATCTCCTGAATCTCATGCGTACACCACTACTCTTGATTCCTACCCGATTCCCAAAAATGTGACGAGCGCTCTCGCTCACCCAGGATGGCGAAAGGCTATGGAAGACGAAATTGGGGCTCTAAAGTCCAATCATACATGGGATCTTGAAACACTTCCTAAAGGGAAGCGTATTGTTGGTTGTCGTTGGGTGTTTACGGTTAAACTACACCCGGACGGCTCCTTACACCGCTTGAAGGCTCGGTTGGTCGCAAAAGGGTATTCTCAGGCATATGACATTGATTATGATGAAACCTTCTCGCCAGTTGCTAAAATGCCATATGTCCGTATTTGTATTGCTCTTGCTGCCATTAATCATTGGCCGCTCCACCAGCTTGATGTCAAGAACGCATTTCTTAATGGTGTTCTTGAGGAGGAGGTATATATGGAGCAGCCACCAGGGTTCGTTGTTGAGGAGGAGGCCTCGAAAGTTTGCAGACTACGTCGTTCTCTATATGGTCTTAAACAGTCTCCCAGGGCATGGTTTGGTCGATTCTCTAGTGTTATGGGACAGTTTGGGATGACTCGGAGTGCCTACGATCACTCTGTCTTCTTTATACAATATTTGAGTATCTAAATATTGTTAAATAGAGTTACATGCTTTTAAACAACTCATGATGAATATTTGACACTATGTTTAATACTCAATATACGCATTGTATTGCAGGAGCTGGAAAACGCTAGAGAAAGCTGAAAAGGACTATTTCGTACCCTATGCTTGAATATGAAGCTAAAGTTGCCGTACTCGTATTTGCATTGTATATATTGCAGGTTGTTGACCATACATAGAATGGTTGATGTTGCTTATGTGATTATTGGCTGGTAATGTTCAATGGTTTGATCTTAGACCTGGTTATATGTGTAAATGAAACCTTCTCGCCAGTTGCTAAAATGCCATCTGTCCGTATTTGTATTGCTCTTGCTGCCATTAATCATTGGCCGCTCCACCAGCTTGATGTCAAGAACGCCTTTCTTAATGGTGTTCTTGAGGAGGAGGTATATATGGAACAGCCACCAGGGTTCGTTGTTGAGGAGGAGGCCTCGAAAGTTTGCAGACTACGTCGTTCTCTATATGGTCTTAAACAGTCTCCCAGGGCATGGTTTGGTCGATTCTCTAGTGTTATGGGACAGTTTGGGATGACTCGGAGTGCCTACGATCACTCTGTCTTCTTTATACACCAAAAAGGAAATAGGATTATCGTAGTTGTTTATGTGGATGACATTATAATCACAGGTGATGACGAGGTCGGGATCACCGAACTCAAGCAGTTTCTTCAGTCTCAGTTTCAGGTCAGCGACTTAGGTCGATTGAGGTATTTCCTTGGCATAGAAGTTTCTCGCCCTCCACAAGGAATACTTCTCTCCCAACGAAAGTATGTCCTTGATATGTTGACTGAATGTGGCTTACTGGGTTGTAAACCTGTTGATACCCCAATGCTTCCTACAAAGAAACTCCTCCCAAAGGAAGGAGATCCAATGAAAGATCCTGAGCGATACAGACGGTTGGTTGGTAAACTTAATTATTTAACCGTCACACGGCCGGATATCTCCTTTACTGTTAGTGTTCTGAGCCAATTTATGGCTGCGCCATACACCGGTCACTGGGATGCTGCCATTCGTGTCTTAAGATATCTTAAGACCTCACCTGGTTTGGGTATATTATATTCTGATCAGGGTCATTGTCGTGTGGGTGCCTTCACGGAAGAAGGAGATGGTCGGATATCAGGGTTCTCAGATGCAGATTGGACAGGTTGTCCGATTTCTCGACGATCTACCACCGGATATTGTGTGTTTGTTGGAGGAAATCTTGTATCATGGAAGAGTAAGAAGCAACAAACGGTTTCCCGGTCGAGTGCCGAATCGGAGTATAGAGCCATGGCAGATGTAACATCAGAGATGACATGGGTACGTCGTCTTCTCATAGAACTTGGGGTTGTTTCTAATGACTTGATGCGGTTATACTGTGATAGTCAATCAGCCATTCACATAGCCAAGAATCAAGTATTTCATGAGAGGACAAAACATATTGAGGTCGACTGCCACCTTATCAGAGATCGAGTAGTAGGCACACAAACTGATCCTCCATCCATTCAACCAGTTCATGTGAAGACAAATTTTCAGCTAGCAGACATTCTAACTAAACCGCTCCGGAAAGCTCAGCTAGATTTTATTTGTAACAAGTTGGGCATGATTAACATCTATGCTCCAACTTGAGGAGGAGTGTTAGTTGTATTTAGTTATAATTAGGGTTTTAGCCCATGTAGTTGGTTAAAGCCCATGGGCCTTTTATGGGTTAAAAGCTATGGTTTGTTTGTGTATAAATAGATGTAGTTGTCTTTGTATTATTCACACCTTCAAGTAATAAACATTACTTTCGTTACAACCATCTTATTCTTTACAAAAACAATAGACAATGTTACAAAGTACAAACCTCTAAGCCTTGAAGTCACACTGCCATTAGCCATAAAAGGGTAAACCAAGAGCCTTTCAACCCGGGTAGCATAGTACCCGATCAACCAGAGCAAGTTTCGTTTAATCGCTAGGCTAGTAAGCTCCAATTCCTCCTGGACTGAAAAAATCATAAAAACAACCACGTTGATGATTAAACTAATGTGTCACAAAAGTTGTCCAATATAGCACAATATAGAAAGTAATAAAATACACAACTATATGTATATATTCAAAAACACAAATCTTAGCCAAAAGACAATCTTTATAGAGGAAAGAGAACATACCGAAAGCGGGACTAGGAGCAGGTGTCCCACTATTGTATGTATTTCACCTGTACAAGTAACAACAATGTGTACAAACGATCATATATACACTTATCAAAATCATCTACATCCCATAAACTCATAGTTAAAGACAATCATTTTAAGAATATGTAGTTGTGTATATGTGATATTTATCTTTTAACATATTTTAATACAAACTAAATATTTCGAAATATAAATGAATTAGTTCAAATTGTGAAAACCGGTCGGTCCAGCCAACCCATCCAACCTGGTCAGTTTGGGTCGGGTCAGGTCAGTCTGTGAATGCGACTGAGTGAAGTACCTTTCTGTTTGGGGTCCTTAATGTATCTAGGGCTGCTAAACGGGTTTTGTTCACATTGTAGCGGGTCAAACCCGACACTAAAACCAAAGAAAGTTTAAAACTGCAGTCCAAAAATTACATTTTTATCCTTAGGGTGGCCTTAGTGTATCTAAGACAGCTAAATGGGTTACTCGTTTAAACAATTATTTTCAATTTTTTTTAAAAGTGGTTTATGTCATAGCAATGGCTAGGTATTATACGCCAAAAAAAACTAAAGAACTTTCATAAACTAATGGTTTTATATACATTTGTATTCTTGTAAATTTGTAATAAAAAAGTACTAATAAATAAAATTATAAAATAAAATCTAAATCGGAAACGGGTTAAACAGGCTGACACAATCTTCGGGTTTGTGTCAAATTTTCGAGTTCATAACAGGCATGCTCAACTCGCCAACTACAAATACCCGCATGCTTATTTAAATATGGGCTTCTTATTTTTTGCAAAAGACAAATTTATTGCGAAGGTCAAACTTGGATTTTCATTATTTTTAATAGTTTTAAGTTTTAACACCCTTGTAATTTTTAAGTTTTCCTTAAATTATATAAATTCATACTTCTATAACTAAAAATAATTCGGTAAACATACCGGGCCTGATTACCCAACTTAAGAAGTAATGGTCCACGCGCCTTAGCTTGTCACGTTGCCGCAGACCTGAACATTGAACTCTCCCCATCAGTTCAGCCTCATATATTTTAATATTTTATGAATATCACCATACTATCTAGTATCTATACTGTTAAGCAGAAAACTACTAATTCAACCTTACCTTTGTAACACAGTAATAAGTTTTCCCATCTTCCCATATCCTACGAGTGATGACATATTCTTTGTTGATGCAGAATATTGGGAATTGCGTGATTACTTATAAAAATTCGGGTTTTAGAATGTGAAGTAATTATCTAAATAACGTGTAACTATTTATATGTAAACGAAAATAAAGTTAAACAATTCTCAAATGAAAGAAAATTAACATTTGGTGTATAGATAAATACCTCGATGCTATGACAACGTACATCAGCAACATGTAGCAAAATATACCAAAACTGTCAATTAAACAAACTCATATTCAATACAAGAACCAATAACTGAAATCAGTCAATCAAACAAACTCATAATAATCAATCAATTTACTGAAAAGTCCTAGTACCTTTCGATGCATCAGGTTTGAGAATAAAATATGTTGAAGTGATTGCATATATATATGAACATGTGTGCTCTTGTTGTTGTTGTTCTTAAGTCCAAATGTCTTTTCAAATACTTTCCGCTACTTTACTACCTACACTTCCAATTGGTTCGGAGGCATCCTTCAAAGTAAGAACATATTCCTTCAATGTGGATGTTGTGATGTAAACTACTCAGCATCATTGACATTTTGTCAGGCGGTAAAACCTTGAAATTCATCTTCGAGACTTTGGAGGACAAATCTTTGTCTTGATTTGAATGGAGTAATAACTGTATTAAGGCTCCGGATGCTGTTTTTTCTGCCCTGCTGCCACATACCTGCAAAAAGGTATATAAAGTATGTTTGGGAAACTTAGACATACAAACCAACCGTTTTGACCCAAAGCTATTTTGATAAAAACCATTTTTGACAACCTGGCCAGGTTAGACTTACTCAACAGTCTGAAATTTGTGTTTGAGAAAATTCACAATAAGTGAATCATGTATTGTTGATCATTAACAAATGTTGATGATAACACAAGGAAACCTAATCAAATTCAATCTCCTATTTGCAGAAGTAATAATCCTATAATAACAAAACAAAAAAAAAAATAAAAAATTAACAGGTTTTAAAAAGGAACTAACGTGTTCTGACATGGGAATATCTGAAGCTCAACATAGGATCAATTCTTCCTTCAATCTCCATCAACCTGAAACAACAAACCCTAACTTACATCTCAATCCACATCAAGCATGCATACAAAAACAAAACAAAACTAAGTTACCCGCGTTAATTGAAGGCATGTACAAAATGATTGTAACCTCCCATTTCATGCTTGGTACTTGGATGATGGGACTATTATTGGTGGTGCCAACGAAGTCGCTAAAGCCCTAGACATTATCAACTCGGAAGGGCCATCATTGGGGCTGCAACTTAATATTAAGAAAACCGAGGTTTTTTTGCCAGCGTGTAATGGGGTGAAAGTCAAAGATGGGCTCTTCCCTAGTGGGATTGGTAGAACAGAGAGAGGGGTAAAGCTCCTTGGAGGGGCTGTTAGTCGAGATCCCTACTTTATTAAGGAGTTGGCGAGGCGGAGAGCATCTCGTGCGGTTGATCTTATGAAACTCTTACCTTGCCTTAGGGATCCCCAGAGCGAACTCCTCCTGCTTAGGTCTTGCATGGGGGTTGCTAAGTTGCTTTTTGGGTTACGAACATGCCACCCCCATATGATGGATGATGCGGTATCCTGTTTTGATAAGGGGCTACGAGAAGCCATCGAAGACATAGTTGTATGTGGAGACCCGTTCTTTGGTGATCTTCAGTGGCGACTTGCATCTTTACCGATGCGCTTAGGGGGTTTAGGCCTTCTTTCGGCTCATGATGTCGGGGTTTACGCTTTTGTAGCGTCGAGGGCTCAGTCTTGGAAGCTACAGAATCACATCTTAAGGAATAGCGGGGTTGTCGATCTGGACTCAGACTACGTGCAGGCCCTGGAACGCCTAAATGGCGCTCTCCCAGACTTTGACATTGGCGGTTTCTCTAATATGGACACCGCCCCACCAAATCCTTAAAAAACTTTAGCAAATGCCCTTTTTGGCAAAATCGCTCAGAGCCTGGGAGAAGTTTTTTGGATTGTCCCCCCGACAGAAGGCGGTTATTGAATGCTTACAAGGTCCTCATGCCCAAGATTTTCTGACCGTTATCCCGATTGATGGCTTGGGCCAAAGCATGTCTGCGGTCGAGTATAGAGCCATTCTTAAGTACCGTTTGATGGTCCCAATGTACCCAGAAGACGAAACATGTCCGATCTGCCGTAAGGCTTGCCTGGATAAATTCGGAGAACATGCGGTTCATTGCAAGGAGATGCCTGGGTTCAAATACTGACATGATTGGGTGCGGGACGTTCTTTGGGACATCTTAAGGCGAGCTGGGATATCAGCTAAAAAGGAAGCCCTCATAAACTTCTTTACAGATCCCACGGAAGGGAGATCCACTCTACGACCGGCAGATTTGATCGTCTTTGGTTGGGCCGAGGGAAAACACGCTTGTGTTGACCTCACAGGGGTATCTCCCTTAGCTGGTTTGAGGGATAATGGATTTGTAGCTAGGCAAGCAATGAAAAGGGCTGAAACGAAGAAGGTGGAGAAACATGCTAAAGCCTGCGAAGAGAACCAACATGTTTTTGTCCCTCTGGCTTTTGATACATTTGGCTCATTGGCACCGGAAGCTATCCGTTTCCTAACCAGGGTCTAGCAGGTTGTGCATAGCAATGTGTCGACTCCAAAGGGGCAGGGGTATGTCTTTAGCAGGTTAGGGTTTGCAATTCTGAAAGGGGTGGCGGCGCAGCTTGTTGCCCGCCTACCTGCTATATTGATTTAATATCTATGTAATTATATATTGTAGTTGATTTAAAAATTAAATTCAAAAAAAAATTGAAGGCTAATTTTGGCACTGGCGGATCGATTTACGGTTGCAAAGTTACATAAGGTTGAAGATCAATTCGTGCAATTGTGATTCTGGTACCCACCAGGAATATACATGTGTTAAGCAGAAATCAATATCATTCTTATCTCCTTCAGCAAAATCGACCTTCAGTTCTTGGATGAACTTTCTATTTATCAAAATCATAGAAATAGAAACCTAATGTAGACAATGACTGATTGGAAATCGTTAATGATTTATCCGCCACGTGGAGGAGAAAAAAGGGGGAGCAATCTAAACCGTCAGAGGGTATGAAACCTCCATCAACCGCCTCTTCTAGATGCACGTGCTTTTTAATACTTATCAAACGGACAAGACTGAATCTTGGATTTTTATCGGACAGTCAGAAATAGTTTTCACTCTTCTGTAACCTATTAATATAATTTAGTAATTATTTCATTTCAAATGTTCAATTTATTTTTATGGCCTATTGAATTTTGTTGCTCTTTAATTTTTTAATGTTTTGTCTAGTGGTCATAGGATATATAGCGATTATTTGTGGAACGGATCCATTGTGTTGTGCTATGAAAAAAGCTCATGGATGGAAAACACATATGTTGATCAGTTGACTCGTGGTGCTGATAAAAATAGACGTGTTTGACCAAATTATCTCAATATAGGAGAAGATTTTACATGGACCCGTCATGTGAGGGGCACATGTAGCTACTAAATGGATAGGGTCACACTAAGCGGCCAAAACCGCTAACACAATAAAACGTCAGTGGTTCGTTCGTTCAAAATTCATTTTGAGCCGAATAAGATAGATACTAAACCACAAGGGCCACAATAGCAATCTACTCGTTTTATTTTAACCTTTTTTTTAAGTTGAATAGATGGGTTGCGAATTGCCTATTTTTGGGGCTGTTTAAATTATTAAGTTGAAGACTTGGTATAAATGGGCTGTTAGTTTTCTTAAATTAATAGTTTGCGCTTGCTCTGTTATTTAAATTTGGTTACATGGGCTGTGAAATTTTTAAATAATTTGGGTTTTTTTAAATGAATTCAGATTGAAGTATAGAACCATAGCACCCCGATCCGTGAACCATGTTGGATACCCGAACACATGAGTTTAAACAGGGGTGTAGGCAGCTTTAGGGGAACGAGTTCAGCCCGTACAAAATTTTGTTTTAGTGTTATATGTTAGTGTCTTTTGGCACCGCACCCGTAGAAATTTCAACATCGAACCTGTAGAAAACCCAAATTTAAGTGATAAACAATCGATCGTTCGTAACTTGAAATTTTCCGAACCCGTAGAAAAAAATTTCTAGCTACGAGCTTAAATGGTTCTAGTTCTTAATTTGGCCAAAATCTGGTTATGGTTCCGAGCCAGGTCCAAACGGGGCGGGTGAAAGCAGTTGCACGGCCCTAAATTGAGCAATGCCGTATGGTCTAACTGGCTAGAGCTACATATGACTTATGAGTTCTACAAGGTTTGATATTACACATAAATAACTAAATCAATTTGTCGCATCATCAAATTAAACAGGTGAGTCGTCCTTGTCATAAAAAAGAAACGAAGGAAAATACAAAACAAGTAAGTGAGTTTAGAGTTATTTGTATTTGAGAATGTCGTTTACTCTATCTTTTATCATATTAAGCAAAAACTAGGAAATTTCCATCGGATAATGACATGATTTGATGGGAAGTATTTAATCTCAACTCTTATTTATTCATCTTATTCGTTATTGAGCTTCTTCAATTTTTATTTAAATATGTTATGAACAAAAACCTGCGGTAACCAGAATTTACTGGAGATTTTCGACATACAAGTTCCTTGTCCGGTTTTATATGAGGATGCTTCTATTTTATTTATTTTTTTTTTAATTTTTTTTTTGCCAAAAAGTGACTTAACAAATAACCTTTTCATAGACCACTTACGGTTTATTCCGGTGGCCGAAATGTTGGTCTAATACATTAAAAAATTCAAATAATTAATAGTTGTTTCTTATTGAATTACTTTTATTTAAAATTTAACACATTAAGAGACTTTGATGGTAAAAAAGCAAAAATTATTTGGTTTTTTATGTGTAAAATAAGTTTTATGAGAAAAAAATAAAAATTATGTAAGCTTAATTTTATGTGAAAGGATGTTAAGAAACTTTTATGAGAAAAAAAGTAGGAATTATGTTTCTTTTTAATAGTATTTGTCATTTTGTAGGGATTATGGGTTTTTAATACTTTCAATTTTCACCCATTGGCCGATAACACTCCTAATTAACGATTTGTTTTCTATCACTTCCAGTTTGTAACTTGTGTTTCTTTAGTCAATCCTAAACCTAACGGACCCCTAACTCCGTTAGTTTTGTTTATCACGTGGACCAACTTTACACACATGGCATGCTTATGTTGAAAATACTTAAAAGAAAAACCCTAACTAAACAATAAATATAACATATATCATATACACATACACACAAATATGACCACCGTCTGCACCACCAAATCGGCCTCCACCACCGCTAGTTTTTTATGCCACCTTCATCACCACCGCCAGCCTCCACTGCCTTCACCATCACAACCATCCTTTACCACCACCCATTCCGTAACCACCCACGTCAACCGTCAAACTAGACCAACACCATTTACTTTGCTAAAATTTAATTTTTTGTTTACAGTTAGATACATTAGCATATGACTTTTAATTGGACTAAAGAAACGAGTAGAGTGTGATGTTTATTGCTTTGAATCGTTGTTATTTCGTTAACAGCAGATCTCGTCAAAAAAATGCGATGGCGGTTGCAACCTCATTTGAGTTTGAGATTTTTACCAACAATTACCTCATTCATCTTTATCCAATCATCCATCACAATATATAACAACAAACATTTTAAAAATTACTTTGATACCATCTTGCATTCCCAATTTTTTAACTTGAAATATTGTTGCAGAGACCATCAATTACAGTAACATCAGATCTTAAAACTTTTGAAATTAGCCATCACAACATTCTGTTATTCGATTCTTAGTCACATCTAAAACATCGATCTTGTCTGAATCATTAAATTGATTCGAACGTGACCGGCAATGATGGAGGAAGTGGAGGCTGGCGCTAACGGTGAAGGTGACGATAGAGGCCGGAAGTGGTGGAGGCCAGTGGTGGTGGTGCTTGCGTGTGTGTATATATATACCAATATTATTTGTTGTTTTGATAGGCTTTTCTTTTTCTCTTTTTCTTAAAGTTACTTTTCACATGGCATGCCACATCAGTAAAAACATGACACATCAGCAAAATTAAAAACTAACAAAGTTTGGAGTGGTGGAAGATAAATCATTAGTTAAAAGTGTTATTGTCCAACAGGGGGGGCTCGGAGGTTGTGCGAGCCTCTCCATCGGCCGGGACACATAACGTTCGGGGACACAAACTTTTTATACATATTACAATTATATATATATGTTTTTTGGTGTTAAAAATAAGGTTATTTGCTATGGTTTGTGAGATAACTGCATGCACATAATGATTTCTGCTTATAATAAACCAGTCGGTAAAATTTTATCCATGTATACTAGCGAATAAAAAATTTTCGTTAAGATATCGGACCTTTTTATTTTTGCTCGACCGAGGTATTTTTGCTCGGGAGTATTAAAAACAAATAACCCTTTTATTTATTAAGTTTTCCACTTAGACACAATAAAAAAACTCTAAATTCCCTTCAAAATCTACGTCCAAAATCCAATGAAATGTACCATCCACGAAGTTTCCTTTCTGCAGAAACTCTTCACTATATATAAGAACTCGAACGGTAATCAATCTTCCACACAGCTAATCACTCAACGTACCAACACACACAGCTTCAGTCACCGGCAAAACAAACTTATCAGAGGTTTCAACAAGCACACACAAAGTTAGGTACTTTCCTTTATGTTTCTGAATAGATTCTGTCTTTAAACATAGTGTTACACAGTATTATAATACAGATTCACAAACCAAAAACACAATATTTATACACAAACAGAGGTTTCTAATTTTCTAGTTTGTCTTTCATTTGTAATATGTTCGTCACATATACTTGTAAGCAGACAACGGTCCTTGATATGACTGATTCTAAAGTCTATAATTACACTAGATTTTTTTCTAAAAGTGTATGTAAACTTAACTAATTTTTATTTTCTTTTACGAACACATATACGCGAGTTTATTATTTTTTTTTTTGGATTCACACACACATCCCTATATAGGGTTATGAAAATATATAGTTTATTAAGAAGCCTAGCTAGGAATACATGTGGGTCTTTGGATCAAAGTAGTTAATGATTTATACACTAAACTAAAACCGTATAGTGCCCTATTTAAGAGCTATAATGCCTTATTTGGATAAAAAAAACTTTATCTAAAACCTTCCTACACTTTTATAAGAAACTTGATTATTTATTTAAACCATTTTCTAGTGATGGATTCAAATAAAAACCACTAAAATACTAAAGAACTCATGAAAAACCACTTTTAAACATTAGTTTTTTAAATTTTTTATCTTATTCATTCATTTTATATGTTATAAATCTTTAACAAAATAAAAAAAGAAATAAACAATATATGTAGCTTGTGAAATGAAATATATGTGGTTTGTGGTCTACATATATATTACCTCGTATGAGATATATATACGTAACTCCGCAAAACACATATACGTGCTTCCACGATCTATAGACATATATTTATTTTATTTCTTATTTAGTAAAGATTAGGAACATATAAAGAATTGAAAAATATAAAAATTTTAAAAAATAGTGTTTAAAAGTGGTTTTCATAAGTTCAGATTTAGACCAAAAACTTTGGAGTGTGTTGAGGGAACCCTCTCAAGAGACAACACATGTGAAAGAAAACTCTTTTGACACTAAATATTAGTGAATAACCAATCCAAATTGCATCACTTATGAAAAAAAAATTCCCCTCATCCCTTAACAAAACAAAGTTCAAATCAAAATCAAAATCAAAATCATCATCACCTTCTAAGTTTCTTAATTGAATATCATCCTCTATTTCCTTTTCCAGATTTTCGACATGTGTCAATCAAGGACCACTCCTTCCATTGAAGATGCGAAGCACTTGGAGATTCGTCTCTATGACATATCATTGGCAACCAATGGATTTTCCTACCAGAATTTTATTGCAAATGGTGGATTCGGGAAGGTCTATAAAGGGGTATCTGAAAAACATGGTGAAATCGCCGTAAAGCGATTGGATTGTGGACGAGTGAATGGGCAAGGAGACCACGAATTTAAAACAGAGATTGCCCTGCTATCAAAATATAAACATAAAAATATTGTCTCTCTTCGCGGATTCTGTGATGAAGCCGGCGAGAAGATACTTGTTTACAAGTACGAGAGCAACGGGAGTCTGGATAAACACTTAAACAACAAATTTCTAACTTATAACCAACGACTTCAGACTTGCCTAGATGCTGCGCATGGGTTAAGCCACGTTCATGACAACGATGGGTCTCAACGTGGAATTTTCCACCGCGATGTTAAAAGCGCAAACCTTCTTTTGGATAAGAATTGGAAAGCAAAGATTTCTGATTTCGGGTTGTCAAGAGTTGGCCTTGACAATACGCAGTCTAGTTATGTTATCTCCAATGTTTGTGGCACACCTCGACATATTGCTCCAGAATATTATACCGATGGTAATCTCACAGCAAAATCCGACGTCTACTCTTTTGGGATCGAATTGTGGGAAGTTTTGTGTGGAAGGCACGTAGTTGACTCATCGTACACGGATGATCGCCGATCTTTAATTATTTTGGCTCAAAAACATTACAAAAAGGGAACATTAGATAGTATCATTCCTTCTTATTTACAAAAACAGATGAAGCCAACTTCGTTACTCAAGTTTGCAAACATTGCCTATCAATGTTTGAAGAACGAAGAAGAACGTCCAACGATGGAGCAGGTCGTGAAACAATTAAAAGAAGCTCTTTTTGTACAACAGGTAATTAGTTGTTGCAGTTTGCATGAGAATTATTAAGTTTTATTGATTTTGGCAATTAAAGCCTGTTATTAGTCACCTTTTTCTTCAGTTGTTAGTGCTTAGACATCAGTTTTTCTTGCTTTTACTAGCTTGAATAAAATTATATATAAGGCTTACGCTTAGACACTGTTTTTAGGCCAGATTACCGTTCAAAATTTCTAAATCATCGATCATGGCTGAAAGATGAAACTTAAATACAAAAAAACAAAACAATAATAGTAACAATAATTATTGTTATTATTATAATAATAATTATTTATTAAACATTGTTCTTTTAATTTTCTTTTCCACTCTGTCCGATCGTCTCTTTCCATTGAAGAAGTGAAGCAGTTACAACGGATTCCTCTCCAAGACATACTATCTGCAACTAATGAATTTGCCTACGAGAATGTCATTGGAAGCAGTAGACCTGAGAACGGGAAGCTCTATCACGGCATATCTGAAAAACACGGTCGCATCGCCATAAGGCGGTTGGATCGTGGGCTAGGGAACCTTGAATTCATGACAGAGATCGCTTATCTTGCAGAACATAAACATGGAAACATTGTCCCTTTTCTTGGACATTGTGATGAGGCTGGGGAGAAGATTATTGTTTATAAGTATACAAGAAACGGGAGTCTCGACCAACGTTTGGGAAAAAAAAAATTTCCTATGCCGAACGGCTATGGATTGCCAGGGATGTTGCCAGAGGGATAAAGTACCTTAACGATTTCGATGATATTGATCATATTGTCAACTGGCAATTCAATAGCTCATACATCTTTTTAGACGAGGACCTGAAACCTAAAGTTTTTGATTCCGGGTTCTCAAGCATATTCCCTACGAATATGAAGTCCAACTCTGTTATCACTAGTCCTTTTGGCACATCTGGATATAATGATCCAGGCGACTTCAATAACGGTGATCTCACACAAATATCTAGCGTCCACTCTCTTGGAGTCATATTGTGGGAACTTTTGTGTGGAAGGCGTTTTACATCAGACAAGGACGATCCTCAAAGTTTACTTAATTTGGTCCGAAAACATTACAAAAATCAAACGTTACATAGCATCATTCCTTCATATTTATTTAAACAGATAAATAAAGATTCGTTAATTACTTATTCAAACATCGCCTACCGATGTTTGAATAACGAAGAAGAACGCCCAACCTTGAGGGAGGTCGAGGAACAATTACAAAAGGCTCTTGATCAACAACTCGGAAATGATTGCAGTTCGCATCAGGTTTTACACATTGGATTACCTTTTCTTTAAGTTATTATTGCAACACTTAATTTGATGTAGTTTTGACTTTTGAGAGCGATGATATTACTTTTGATACAGGATCTTAGCACAGAATTTGATACGGGCCAGGTAACCCATGGAGCAGCCGAAAACCATCCTGTTGAGATTGGAAAACCACCACGTGACAACCTGTTCATTGCGCGGTCTGGTTCTGAAAACACAGTTTACTTTTGAATTGCACGCATGCGTTTAGGGGTTCATCGATCAGTTCCTAGTTTTCGTTTTATTTTCATGTAGCGTTAGTTCCTTAAATTTACGTCCTGTTAGTCTTAATTGATAAGCCAAGTTTGTTTAAAGAGTTATGACTTATTATTCAATTATGTGATTAGTTAGAAGTCAAGCTTATTGTCTTATGTAATATTTATGTAAATATGTAAAGTCCAAGTGATGCTGGATCATTATGGTTAATTGAAATACACACACACTCGCATGTTTTTAGAATACCCGATCACTTATCCCGGTAAACTATATTAGCCTATTCGGTATGGCATAAACTTATTCTAATGCCATAATTTTGCTAATTGGTATGTTTATTACTATAACTTTTTGGAGGTTTTGACCCTCTATGATTTGCTATGTTTGTACTCTTTGGCTTCAAGGTACTTTTTGGAGGTTTTGTTGAAACTAGAATGTGGACTAATAACACGTAAAACAAATGAGTAACCTGTAAATGTGGAGCACGACGGAGAAGTGATGAAAGCTGGAATGAAGACACGATAATTTAGATCGTCATCTGAATCAACCATTGACTTGTCGCCGTTGGGACCCGCCAGGAGCGGCAAGGTCCCTGGCTGAGAGCAAATCAGGTTGCCATTTGTGAAGACGCATGGGAAGAAAAGAACTGGGGACTTCAAAATGTACAACAACAAAGGTACACCATAGAAAACACATAATACAACTTATTAGCGCAAAGATAAAACATAGAAAACACATAGTATAACTTATTAACACAAACGAACAATATAGAAAGCACATAGTGCAACTTATAATGTCGTTTATGACAGGTCGGAAAAACATGGGCAGGTGTAGGTTTCTAACTAACACGTGGAGACTTCAAAATGTACAACCATAAAGGTACAACATATAAAACACAGAGCAACTTATTAGCACAAAGGAACAACATAAAAAGCGCATAGTACAACTTATAATGTCATTTATGACAGAAACAACAAACATGGACATGTGTAGGTTTTCAAATAACACGAGGAGACTTCAAAATGTACAATTTATAATATACCAACTTTATTAAGGAAGTTGCAAATTAAAGATAAATATAATATAATATAATTTGATTTGGCTTTCTTTATTATGTGACACGACTAACCCGTCCTGACCCGACCAATTAATTAAAAATCTATTATAATGGCGGAGGGTGCATGATTTTCAAATCCCATGACATGAGTTCATAGGTCCACCACAAGTCGAGAGGCGTGTTGCTTTCATCCTTGAAAACAAGATACTTCTCCATACCCTCATCACAAAATCCAAGTAAAGAGACAATGTTTCCATTATTGCGTTCGGCAGCTTTAGCGATCTCTCTCATAAATTCAAGTTTTCCTAGCGGACGATCCAACCGCCATACGGCAATGCAACCATGCTTTTCAGATGTGACTTGACAGAGAAAATTTTTGTTCCATCCATACGAGTCAAAACTTTCAACTGCTGAACGTATGTCTTGGAGAGGAATCCGCTGCAAGTGCTTCACTTCTTCGATGGTAAGAGACATGCGGCTAGTCTGGAAAAGAAAAAAAGCCAAAGAGCAATGTTCAATAAAGAAAGAACAATATTAATTTATTTTTATTAATATTATTCTTGTACGTTAGTATTACTATTACTGTTACTATTACTATTATTATTTTAATTATTGTCTTGATTTTTGGGATTTAAGTTTGATCAATATCTAAGGTGACGAGTAACATGTTTTAATTGCCAAAATTAATAAAATTAATAAACCCTCATGCAAACTACAACAACATACCCTTTGAAGATCAAGAGCTTTTTGTAATTGTTCCACGACTTGCTTCATTGTTGGACGCTCTTCTGCGTTCTTCAAGCATTGAAAGGCAGTTTCTGCAAACGCAAGTAACGAAGCTAGCTTTATCTGTTTTTGTAAATGGGAAGGAATGATACTATATAAAGTTCCCTTTTTCAAATGTTTATGGACCAAAACGGTTAAAAATCGACGATCATCCGTGTACGATGAAACAAGTGCGTGCCTTCCACATAGAACTTCCCACAATACGATCCCAAAAGAGTAGACGTCGGATTTTTGTGTGAGATAACCGTTCATATAGTACTCTGGAGCAATATATCCATGTGTGCCACAAACATTGGAGATAGCGAAACTAGACTCCATATTGGCATGGTCTACTCTTGACAACCCAAAATCGGAAACCTTACCGTTCCATTTTCTCATCCAAAAGGATGTTTGAGCTTTTTACATCACGGTGGAAAAGTCCGCGTTGAGACCCATCGTTATCATGAACGTGGCTTAACCCACACGCAACATCTAGGCAATCTGAACTCGCTGGATCCAAGTTAGATCTTCTTTGTGTAAGTGTGTATCCAAACTTCCGTTGCTCTCGTACTTATATACAAGTATCTTCTCGTCATCTTCATCACAGAATCCGAGAAGAGAGACAATATTTTTGTGTTTATGTTTTGAAAGCAAGGCAATCTCCATCTTGAATTCGTGCTCTCCTTGCCCTTGTCCTTGATCCAACCGCTTTACAGCGATTTCGCCATGCTCTTCTAATACGCCTTTATAGACCTTCCCGAATCCACCTTTTGCATTACAATTCCGGTCGGAAAATCCATCAGTTGCCAATTTTATGTCATGGAGAGAAATATGCAACTGCTTCATTTCTTCAATGAAAGACATGTTAAATATGATGTAAATATGGAATAGAAAGTTTAGCTTAGTATATGGTTTTGGATACATGAAATATATATGGAACACTTCTTTTTATATGGTTAATTGACACCAAAGAGATAAGCGTGTTTTGCATATGTGAAATCGCGTTTAGGTTTTCTTAATTATGGTTATTTAATTATAAAATCACTTCCTTGTTTTGTATTGTTTTTTCTTTGTTTTTCATTATGATAAGGACGGCTCGCCAATTTATTAATACTTTCTTCATATATTAACTTTTCTTTGGCCGTGGTCAATTTATTAATATTTTCATTTCCAATGTAAAATTTATTTTATGGCATATTGAATCTTGTTGCTCTTTTAATTATATAAAGTTAGGCTTGTGGTCATAGGATATAGACTGGTTATTTGTTGAATGGATCTAGTTTGTTGTGAAATACTGAAACAAGCTCGTGGATGGAAAAGGCATATGTTGACCAGTTTACTCGTGGTCCTGATAGATGGAAAATAGATATGTTTGATCAAAATATGTTTCAGTTTATTTATTTCTAAAGGCTTTAATTCACTACAATAAATCTGACCTATCCTGACAACTATTTCTAAACTTTTCCCGACAACATGTAGTTGGTATAAATCTAAATTTTTTATCCCGATAACATATAGTCGGGAAAAGTGTTGTCGGAATAACTTCGTCCCGAAAAAACATAAAATATTTCCCCACTACATGTCGTCGGGATAAATATTACAAAGAAAAGAAAAAATAAAATATAAACACTCTATCCCGACAACATGTCGTCGGCAGAAATATCGAGTCAAAAGTTGGTTTAGTCAAAGTTGGTCTCGCGTATTAACAGTTGACACGTGTAACGAATTTTGGGATTTTCTATCCCGACAACATGTCGTCGGGATAGAGTTAGATATACCAACAACATCATGTTGCCGGGATAGGTTTCGTCGCAAAAAGACCAGTTTCTTGTAGTGAATTTATTCCTTCGTATATTAAATAAAATGATCCAATTACAATAGAGAGGCGGGTAAGTGGGCAACAAGCTGCGCCGCCACCCCCTTATGAAATGCTAGTTAGACCTTGCGCATCATTCAATTTAGGGCCATGAATCATGATGCAACGGCTCTCACTTGCTCCATATGGACCCGGCCCAGAGCCGGGAATGGATTTTGGGTATCCAACGAGTTTCACCTATATGGATCCATTTAAAAAAGCCTAAATTATTCAAAATATCAATATAGGCAAAGATCTTACTTGGGCCCATCATGTAAGGGGGACATGCAGCTAGAGGTGTACAAAACCGATTTTAAACCCAAATCAAACCGGTTTATAAACTAAACCGGTTTGGTCAACGGCTGGTCAAAACCGGTTTGACTCAAACTGGTTCGGTTTATAAACCGGTTTAGAAGTAAGATAGGCCTGTTTGGTCACGTCGGTTCGGTTCGGTTTATAAACCGGTTTTCCTCAAACCAGTTCGGTTTTAAAACCGGTTTGATATATCTTAAGGGAAACAGGTCCTGAAACTGGCAATTTTGGTCGGTTTGAGAACTGGTTAGGGTGAAACCGGTTTTTTTGTACACCTCTACATGCAGCTACTAGCTAGTTTAAAAAGCCGACGTAGTCAGACTAAGGGAGCAAAACCCGCTAACAAAATTACACGTAAGAGGTTCATTAGTTCAAATGTTATATTTTAAGCTTAATGAGATATAGGTATTAAACCACAAGGGCCAAAATAGCAATCTACTCCTATAATTTTACCTTTTTTTCTAGTTAATTAGATGGGTTGTGAACTTGTGATCTGCCTATCTTTTAGGCTGTTAAAATTATTAAGAATTTAAGATGAAGACTTGTTTTAGATGGGCTGTGAAGTTTTTAAATAATTTGGGCTTTTTTTTCATGGACCCATATAGGTGAAACTCGTTGGATACCCAAAGTCCCAAATACACGAGCTTAAATGGTTCCGGCCCTAATTTTGGCCAAAATCCGGTTCCGGCTCCGGGCGGGTCCATATGGAGCGGGTGAGAGCCGTTGCATCATGGCCCTAAACTGAGAGATGCGTATGGTCTATCTGGCTAGAGTTACATATGAGTTCTACAAGGTTTGATAATTGATATCATACATGAACAAATAAATCAATTCGTTGCATCATCAAATTAAACAGGTGAGTCGTCCTTGTCATAAAAAAGAAACAAAGGAAAAGACAAAACAAGGAAGTGAGTTTATAGTTATTTGTATTTGAGAATGTCGTTTTCTCTACCTTTTATCATATTATTATTGAGCAAAAACTAGGAAATTTCCGTCGGATAGTGACATGATTTGATGGGAAGCATTTAATCTAAACTCTTATTTATTCATCTTATTCTTAAGCTTCTTCAATTTTTATTTAAATATGTTATGAACAAAAACCTGCGGTAACCCGAATTTATACTAGAGATTTCCAACATAATGTTCTTGTCTGTAAAGGTCGTGAAACACTTTTAGATACACGGCAGTGGCCGAAATGTAGGGGATTCGTGAGATACAATGCCTGTATAATCTAAGAGTCGTGAAACACTTTTAGATAGAAATAAATCGTGTGCTTCTTCGAATTCTCAGCCAGATAAATAATACTTATAATGAGACAAGAACTTAGTACGATTGCTGTTTGAAATTCGATAACTAGGAGAAAATGAGAGAGATGACCATATGTCGAAAACTCGTATCTCCTGATGAGGGTTAGAAACCGCCTACGATAGTTTTCATTTTGAAAATTAAATTCCAATAGAATTGCACCCAATTTAAGATACATAATTTCAAAATTATAAATTCTAATGAACTTTTAATAAAGCAACAACTGTCAAAGTTAAAAATTTTACAAGCTGATATGTCCATTCGACCCATCTGAGGCTCTTCTCCTTGGACCCTACGGTCGGGGGCCGCTACCCCAGACCTTGCCAAAGGGGGCAATGCCCCTTTGATTCTTCATTGCTTAGGGGCAAAACCCGGCCCCTAATAAGTAAGAACCAAGAATGTGTAAATACCAGAAATCATAATAAACTTAAACAAACGTGTTCAACAAATCACATGAATATCTGAAACAAAATATAAATGATAAGGTTGAAAATGCACAACCATTATTTGAAAACAAAAATTAAAAAACAAGAAAAAGGGGATTTTTTAATTATTTCTCTACGTGTTTCTCATACGAAGTATTAACATGAAAATTTCCAGTGATGGTGACATTTAAATATTTAATTCCAATTGTTGAGCTCATAATTATAAATAACATGCATCTCTTTGACAAATTAACAAAAAAACACGCAACGTGGGTTCTTTTAGGTGGAAGCACTAATTAAATTGCACACACACATATACTAAAAAAACAAAGTTCATGGATGTGCCGCAACCCCATTCACTAACATCACCATTTCTTAGACATCAATTAAGATATTTAGGTTATTGACTCATAGGCAATGGTTAATGCCTTATAAGGGGCATTAACTGCCACATCATCATCATTTTTTAAGCGAAAATACGTATAATGGTTAATGTTTTTAATGCCTCTTAAGTTGTTAGCTTTCAAGCTAAGTGGGGCTTATTGTAGAAATGTATATGCCTTTATAATGCCCCAAAACAATGGTGTATGGGCTTCATCTTTCCCGACCCATATATGCCTAATTACACATTGCCTGAGTATCCAAACACACATGTGTTACTTTCAATCTTTCACAAATATATCCAATTAGCAACAACCAAACTTTGTTTTTCTTCTTTCTAACTATCTATATATACACTCTCTTATTTGTCCAAGGTTAGTAAACACATCCAAATAATTAGCCCCTTAATTTTCTTTGCCTCTCTGAATCAATTTTGCCTCCAAACACTAACTAACAACAAAGGTTTGTAATTTTTTAGCTGCCTTTTTTTCTAAGCTTTTGAATTAAATATTATCCTGTTTTTTTCTTTTCCAGATTTTCATTATGTTTAAATCAAGGGTCATGCCTTCCATTGAAAATGTGGAACACTTGCAGATTCCTCTCCAAGACATATTATCGGCAACAGATGGATTTGACCCCGAGAATTTTATCGGAGAAGGTGGATATGGGACGGTATATAAAGGCATAACTGAAAAGCATGGCCGCATCGCCATAAAGTGGTTGGTTCGTAGACAAGGGAATGGGCAAGGAGACCACGAATTTAAGACCGAGATTGCCATGCTTTCAAAATATAAACATGAAAATATTGTCTCTCTTCTCGGATACTGTGATGAAGAGGATGAGAAGATGCTTGTTTATAGATGAAAGCAACGGGAGTCTCGACAGACATCTAAACAACCAAGATCTTACATGGATCCAACGACTTCAAATATGTCTAGATGCTACCCGAGAGTTAAAATGTTTGCATGATAATGTTGGGTCTCAAGTTGGAATTGTTCACCGCGGTGTGAAAAGCTCCAACATCCTTTTAGATGAGGAATGGAAAGCTAAAGTTTCTGATTTCGGGTTATCAAGAGTAGGCCCTACCAATACCGAGACCAGCTATATTATCTCCAATGCTTGTGGCACACATGGATATATTGATCCAGACTACCGTATTAATGCTTATCTCACACAAAAATCCGACGTCTACTCTTTTGGGGTAGTCTTGTTTGAAGTTTTATGTGGAAGGCTTGCATATGCTAGATGGTACAATGATGATCGTCGAATTTTAACTGTTTTGGTCGAAAAACATTACAATAGGGAAACGTTAGACAGCATCATTCCTTCCTATTTACATAAACAGATGAACACAGATTCGTTACAATTGTTTTCAAACATTGCATATCAGTGTTTGAAGAATCGAGAAGAACGTCCAACCATGAAGGTGGTCGTGGATTGGTTACAAGAAGCTCTTGATCATCAACTAGTAAGTTGTTCAATTTGCATAATGCTAGTTTTACATAAATTATTATATTCTGGCCTTACATCTCCTGTAATTAATCATATATATGTCGTTTGAATGGTTTTCAATTTTAACTTTCTTTGATGTGAAAATGACTATTAGTTCTTTTATGTTGGTTTATATAGAAGTCCTATATTTTTTAACAAGGGATTTGTTTAATTGTTGTCATTTTATTTGGAGGTAAAGAAACTGGAAGAGGTAGAGAAAGGAGAGGAAGAAGCAAAACCAAAAGCCGTCGATGAGAGCAATGGAATGGATTTAAAATACCTACCGCGGTCTCCTCCGCGGCAGGAGATTATTTTGAGCACACACATGCACTGTGAAGACTGTGCTAGAAAAGTTAGGGAATACCTTAAAGGCCTTGAGGGTTTGTACACTTCTTTTATTTAGTTTCTTGTTTGAAAACTTTGGTTTAATTAATAATTAATGTAGTTTTGAAAAACAGGCGTTGAAAGTGTTGAGACAGACTGTGAGATTAATCATGTCATAGTGAAGGGAGAAAAAGCAGATCCGTTGAATGTCTTAAAAAGACTCCAGAAAAAAATCCAACGTAAAGTTGAGCTTTTAACACTTGAATATAAATTGCCGCAGGAAATGAAAGATGAGGTTGTAATTAATTCTTTTATTTCTAGTGTGTTAGCCTTCTTTTTAATATAGATTTCCCCACTTACCAATTAAATATTAATTGTAGCTTAAACAATTAATTATAGGGATGGTGGCCTTTTGGCCCCTAACACAAATGGTTCAATGGTTTTGCTCTGTATGTTTAATTAACAAAACATACAGAGCAAACCCGTCATATACCATATAACAAGGATCAGGATTATCTGTGTAGTTTTTTTTTTTTCATAAAGTTTAACTTAAAGTTTTTTTGGTTTTCATAAATCTCTCATACTAAAATGATTAACATTTTCTTAAACCTTCAAGTGTCTTTGTATTATATTAACTTGTATTAAGGTTGTATTTTCAAACCAATTATAAAACACTAAATCTTCTTCAAATCTTGAGCTCAGTCACTTATTTTTAATTGGGTTTTAATAAAAATGTGTAGTTTCTTTTATGAGAGTCTGGCTTGATTTGTTTTTTTGCTAGGAGGTAAAGAAAGTGGAGGAAGAAGCAAAATCCGCTACCGGAGATGAGAGAAACAAAGAGGATTCAGAAGACACATCACCATCTCCTCAGCAGGAAGATTTTGTTTTAAGCATATCAATGAGTTGCTATTGTAAAGGTTGTGTTAAAAGTGTCCAGAAATGCATTCAACGCTTTGAGGGTTCGTACACTTCTTTATTTAGTTATTTATTATCTATCATTATATTGGTAAAATCGTATATTAATCGCAAGGGATGGAGTTCTAATTATGAATTTTTGTGGTTATGAACGTAGGGGTGGAAAGTGTAGTCACGGGTCTAGAGAGTTTACAAGTAGTGTTCAAAGGCAATTTTCTTGCAACGAAGCTGGTGGAATACGTTTACAAGAAAACTGGCAAAAAAATCATGATCGTGAAGGAAGATCCAGCATAAGACGAAGGAAGAGAAGAAAGCTGGCAAATAAGCAAGAATAGGACACACCGGGGTTGAATATTATTACCATACAATGATCAATCCATTTTATATGATCGTATTTGCACCTTAATCGTCTAATATTACTTCGATGTGGTTTTATTACTGGGGCATTTACATATTTCCCCAAATTAACCCAACTAAGAAGATGAACAAACTAGTTAGAAAAGGAAAGAAAAACGCCACATAAACTAATTCGGATTATTCAGAGATAATTCGAATTAAACCTTAAGAGCAATCGAAGGAGGCATTAAATTATGAAGAACCTAGATATAAAATTTGAAATTCCCTTCATGTTAAGTCAAAAGTATGACAAAATATTAAAGATTCATGGTATAAATATTATATTTGTATAGACGACCGGTGAGAGAGAAAAACTTAAAAATGGTGGTGCTTGTTAAAGAAAGAAGACGGCATGGTTTCTTGGTATTTTAACATTTTGATTACATGTTTGAGAACTGAGGTTTTTACTAATTTTAATTTTAATTTTAATTTTTCTTGAGTTTTTATTATGGGTATTCTAATTTGTAAATTTATTAGGGGTAAAATAGTAAGTTCATTAGAAAAGGGAAAATATGTAATTAGCTTTTTGTAACTTGGGGATATATGTAAATGATTGTTTAGTAGGGAAAAATATGTAAAAATTCTTTTATTATTAGGTGAGCTATCGAAACCATCTGAAACGATATAATTAATTTAAAGACGGAAAGAACTGTTTTTGTTTTTAGAATCAACTACATATTCAATCGATTATTATTTTTAAAATGAAGAATTCTTTCAGATTGTTTCCCCGCTACAAGAAAACTAGGGTGTCGCTAATTAAGACCAACGACGCCTTATCAACGGACAACATCAAATTCATTTTTCATTATTACTTTTTTCTATAAATTTCAGGCGCCGTGGGTGGCATGTCAGAAATATTAATTTGGATTATTTTCGATAAGATTTATCTCTATTCATTTATGACGATTGTTGGTGTGTAGACCCGCTATTTCGTCGGAAAATGACTGTTGTTTTTGTCACGGTTTGGATTCAACATGCAATGACGTCAAGGGTTTTAAGCGGTCCTTGTGACCGGCTAGGCTTTAGGAGTACTGTAGTTGTATATACTCCCATGGTTTGGAAGTCGCACGTGATGACAACTAGAGTTCCTGGTAGTTGTGGTGGCTAGAGTTGTATTTGAGTTATTTATATATATCTGATATTACACACAAATACCGGTCTAATAACTAAAAACTACACTTCCTTAGCCATCCTATCTTTTACCCTTTTATCTTTGGTTTTAATAACTTTTCACATCATTTCTAATTAACTAGTCAACCAAATTGATGAACATTCTTACTTTCATGGAAATTGCAATCAAATGAGCTTGGATTTCACAAAAATCTCTTAAAGTCGCATTTAAAAATTGAATTTTCATTTAATTATTACATAGTGAGGTAATAAAAGCTAGCAGAAAATGTGTTTTCCAGGATGAAACGCAAATTGGATTCACGGAATTGGACAAGGACTTTCTCGGTCATTGAATGTCTAAAATGATTATATATAATCTTGTGTTTTTATGATTCAAATACATGTTTTGAAACATTTTTCTAGTTTGCTTACCATATTATATGTTACAAAATAACTTTCTCTTGATTTATTTTAGATTATTACCAATTTCAACGTAGCATTTCTTTCATTTAAAATATACTCCCCCCGTCCCATTATAAGTGTCATAGTTTAATTTTTCAAGTATTTCTTGTTTAACTTTGACCGACAATATTTTTGTTTGTGTTATATAATACTTGATGTAAAATATACGAATAGATTGAGTTTTAAATGTATTTTACATTGATATAATTTTCATCAATGGTTTGGAAGTCACTTATAATGAGACGGATGGAATATAAAGTGAGGATGTTTCTGCCAGAAACCATAGACTAATTACCGTTTAATTCTATGACATAAATATAGACGTTATTTTGATAATCAAAGATGGAATATACACAACCACTATTTGAAAAAAAACAAAAAAAAAGGAGATTTTATAATGATCTCTCTACTTTTTTTCTTATGGAGTGGAACAAAAACATGTACTCCTAAAGATGGCGACATTGTACTTAAATCTCAACTATATCTATATTTATTCCATTTGTGGACCTACTTATAACGTGTCGTTATCTATCTCTTTTGACCATTCAAAAGAAACCAACACCCAAGTGGGAGAAATGCAAATTGGATTAATAGAATGGGAGAAGGATTTACTCGACGTATAGAATTTCTAAAATGATTATAAGTACTACACCTGTTTTGTTCTCTCTCATTTTTTTTTGTTTATTGAAGAGGTATGTACCCGCCTCAACACCAATCAAGGCGGGTCAACCCGCAAGATAAAGACATTATGAAGGCACAAAGCCAAAACCCAGGCGCATGGCGCATACAAAACATGCTCAGGCATCATATGCTCGCGCATCACATATGCGCGCGGCGCATATCGCATGCTCTTGCACATCACATATGCTCGCGCGTCACATATGCGCGTGGCGCACCAGCGCGCGGCGCATATCACACGCTCGTGCATATCACACCTGCGCATGAAATATCTGCGCGTGAGAATAAAAAGAAGACTTCGCGCATCCTCAGGATGGGCGCATATCACACGTGCACATAATCAACCTCGTCCTTATCCAAATCAGGGTTAGGGCAACCTTGATTGTGCACGTCAGACAATCTTCTAGAAGGCATCTTTTTAAGGAGTAAGAATATGCTGATGTTGACAGCTGCCAAATGAAAGGTCGACAACTCAGCATGACACATGTGCTACCACATGATTACAACCAACGAGAAAGCGCCAGGTGTCCCAGAGGACACATGGCGCAGTGCGGTTGGAGGAGGCCAACGAGGCTGAGCCCAACCAGTGGAAACCCTAGCACTATAAATACAGCATCAACTCCACTTTGATGACACATTCATTCACACTCAATCATTGACAGTTACAAGCAGTGATATCACATTCAATCATATTGAATCATATTCACTCACAGTCAGTTACAGAAAGACACACAGTCACATCATCAAGGGTATTCAGCGATTCAGCAATACTCTGGAGATTCACTTACATACAACATTATTATCTTCTCCAAAAGATACTGATTCTCACGCCGGAGGGTTACCCCAAAGAGGACCCCTCTGTCCCTTTCTGAGGGGTAAGTAACGGCGCTGTTCATTTTGTAGGTGGAAGAACTCGGATCCAGAAGAACCATCGGTGAAATAGTTTAATCACACCCGAGGAAAGTAGATCTGCTACTAGTGAGTAGATCCACGTTTCTTCATTGGCGCCATCCACTGTTACAAACGGCAATCAGATCTCATCCAGATCTAAAAAATTCAATCACCATGGTTTCTGGAGTTCGTAACGTTGATCAAGCTCTGGAGGATATTGAACGTGAGGGTGTTAACGACGGACAGCAGGTTCTGAGGGTTCCGCGTGATTCTACGCGTACCACCAGCAACCGTCCCTTCGTCACAACCCCTCACGGCCAGACTGAAACTCCTCCAGACGATCGCACGTTGCAAAATATGGCCGGCGCGAAGCTGAAGGGACCAATGGGTCCAGAAGATGAAGCAGACGATCCGAATGAATGGCTCATAAATGAGCAGCGGCGTCTGATGGAAAAGTACACTGAAATGATCAAACAGAAGAAGCTAGCCGACCAAACACAAAGGCAAGCGATGGAGAAGCAGCCCACAAAAAGGCCGCGCGCGCCGGAAGAAGGGCATTCTGTTCACACTGCACACACAGAGTTCAGTGATGAAGAGGTGCATAGCATGAGAAAGACAAGGGATACTCATGCAGGAGGCTCGCAGCTCCGCGCGCCTGTGAACATGGCGCCAGGAGCCAGAGCAGATCCGGATCTGCACATGCCATACAGCCCACCGGTCAGAGGGCAAGTGGACGTAACCACACCCTACAGACCAGCCATCCTGGTAAAACACTCAAAGTTTACTGCGCGCATCGCGCAGGCTCCCATCCAGCATAAGACCAAGATGCCAAGTGGTCTGGGGAAATATGATGGCACGACAGATCCAGATGACTTTTTGCAAGGTTTCTATAACACGGGAAACCTAGAGAGCTGGACGATGCCAACATGGTGTCATATGTTTGCCCGCTGCCTCACGGGCGCAGCGCGAGTATGGTTCGAGAGCTTGCCGACAGGGCAAATTGATGGGTTCGAGGAACTATTAGAAAAGTTCCAGGCCCACTTCGTACAGCAGCGCAGGCACACGCGCGATCCTGATGACATCATGCACTGCATCCGCAGGAATGATGAAACGATTGAAGATTACATCACTCGTTTCAATCAGGAGTCCCTGGCAATCGGGGGCATAACTGAGCAGCTCCTGCGCGTGGCCTTTATACAAGGCGCGCGCAGTGATCAGTTACGACGAGCTCTCGTAAGCAAAGATGGTATGCCCACCACGTGGGCCAAGTTAATGGAGGCATCGCGAGTTTTCGCGAGAAATGAGAAACAGATTGCCCAAGATAGGGCAAGAGAAAGAGCGCATCAGGCTGAATCACCGCGCAGCAAAGAGAAGAGGGCCAAACAGAACTCTGTATGGTCCAGGTTGCAGCCAACAAGTTTTTCTTCCGCGGAAAAACAAGCGCAACCAAGCTCACCCCAGCCCCAAAAGGATGCTCGTAAACACGGGGAGGGTGACAAGAGGGAGGGCGGCAGAGATCCTAGCAGACCTCTGCCAAGAATATGGACTCCTCTCACTAAAACACCTTCACAGGTGTTAAGTACTGAGAATGTCCAATTCAAGCCTCCCAAGCAACTACACTACAAGGGGCCGCAAAACAGTGGTAAATATTGTGAATTTCACAGGTCCCCGGGCCACAACACCGACGCATGCCATCATTTAAAGGATGCGATCGAGAAGGATGTAAAGTCTGGCAGGCTGGCTCACTTGGTGAAAAACCAAAGAATAGAAGATGAGCAACCGGAGGGAGCCTCTGCCAGCAAGAAGTACAAAAGAATCTGTGTGGCTGAGGGGGGACGACAAGGGCAGACGTCAAGAAAGAGAAGCGCGCAAATTCACGGAGATTGGCGCGAGCAGCAAGTCATCTTCCCAAGAATCAGGGGAGGCCCTTCAATAAGCAGTCCTCTCGTTATTACCACACACATTGCTCATTACGAAGTGTCAAAGGTCCTGGTGGACACTGGAAGCGAATCTGACATTATGTATGAGCAGTGTTTCAGAAAGTTAGACCCGGCAGACCAAGCTCGGCTCGAAATTGTGAACGCACCAATCTGTGGTGTCTCAAATGAAATCATACATCCCCTAGGCCAGATTCAATTTGAACTAACTATGGGGGATGATGAGCACAAGCGAGCCGAAGTTGTTAACTTCTTGGTCTTGCCCACCACGTCATGCCACAATATGATCCTGGGTAGGGGAACAATTGCCCAATTTAATGCTGTACCATCGCCAGCGCACGGCGCATTGGGGATCCCTACACCAACAGGCGTAGCATTTGTTTACCGCGATCATTTGTGCGCAGTGACAACCACGCCGCGGGAAGGGAGAATGAAACTTCCAACGGCGGACAATGCGCCAGAGAAGTGGATTTTAAACCCAAAATTCCCCGACCAAACGGTCACAATTGGCGCTACCATTTCAGACGACACGAGATTGAGAGTGAAAAGGTTGCTCACAAAATACACGTCGGTCTTCGCGTGGCAACACTCCGATATGACTGGGGTCCCGCGAGACTTGGCGCAACACTCTCTTAACACGTTCAAGTCGGTGGAGCCAATTGCTCAGAAGAAGAGAATCATGGGGGATGAAAAGGCGAAGGCCATGAATGAGCAAGTTGAGGACTTGTTGCGCGCAAACATTATCCGCCCGATCCGATACCAGACGTGGGTAGCCAATCCTGTGATGGTAAAGAAAAGCAACGGGTCATGGAGGATGTGTATTGACTTCAAGGACCTCAACAAAGCATGTCCGAAAGACTGTTACCCACTGCCAAACATCGACGCAAAGGTGGACTCCGTGGCGCCTTTCAAGCTCAAATGTTTCCTGGATGCCTACAAAGGCTATCACCAGATTCAAATGGCACCACAGGATGAAGACAAGACGGCCTTCAGAACCGACAAGGGTGTTTTTTGTTACACAAAAATGCCCTTTGGTTTAAAGAATGCGGGCGCAACCTATCAGAGACTTATGGATTCGGTTTTCAGTGAACAAATCGGAAGAAATCTAGAAGTCTACGTCGATGATTTGGTGATCAAGAGCAGGGAGGAGAGACAAATGCTCAACGACATCGAGGAAACTCTTCAGCGCCTAACGGAAGTTAACATGAAGCTCAACCCGAGCAAATGTACTTTTGGCGCGGAAGAGGGGAAATTTCTTGGTGTAATGGTCACTAAGGAGGGTTTCAAGGTGAATCCTGAGAAGGTGGAAGCCATCCTTGACATGCCTTCACCATCCACCATGAAAGAGGTTCAGAAGCTGAATGGTAGATTGGTGTCAATCAACAGGTTCCTAGCGAACCACGCCAGCAAATCTACTCCATTCGTTAACACCTTGAGGAACTGTTTGAAGAAGAGCCAATTCAAGTGGACGCCTGAGGCTGAGCAAGCTTTCAATGAGATAAAAGAATGTCTCATAAAGCTGCCCGCGCTCACAGCCCCACTTCCTGGCGAAACCCTTACATTGTACTTGTCAGCTGGAGATCGCGCCATTGGCGCAGTATTATTGGTGGATCGCAAGGGGATCCAAACGCCAATATACTATGTGAGTCGAGTGCTCACAGACCGTGAGACGCGCTATTCCATCATGGAAAAATTAGTTTTGTCACTAACACACGCGTCGCGCAAGCTACATAGATATTTCAATGGTCATCCTATTGAAGTACTGACTGGTTACAACATCCAGCAAGTCTTGCGACGTCCCGCGCTCTCCGGAAGGCTGACAAAGTGGGCGCTGGAATTAGGTGAACACACGATCACTTATAAGCCCCGTCCAGCAATAAAGGGTCAAGTTTTGGCGGATTTCATCACGGAAATCCCAGAGGGAAAGATTGAAGAAGCTCAGCGCGAGGTAGACCCTCCGCGACCAAATGATGAAGAAGATGTTTGGAGGCTATTCACTGATGGAGCCTCCAACAGCGAAGGGTCTGGCGCAGGTCTCAAACTGGTGGACCCTGATAATCATGAATATACTTATGCTATCAGGTTGGACTTCAAGAGTACCAACAATGAGGCTGAGTATGAAGCCCTGCTGGCTGGTCTGCGCATCGCGCGCAAGTTTGGGGTTAAAAGACTAGAGGCGCATGTTGATTCTTACTTGGTAGCTGCTCAGGTCAACGGCCTATATGACGCCAAGGAGAACACAATGCCTCTGTATCTAGAGCAGGCAAAAAAGCTCGTTGAGCAGTTTGACTTCTTCAGAATCATACACATCTCGCGAAGCGAAAACAAGTCCGCAGACGCGTTGAGTAAAATGGCATCAACTAATTTTGATCACTTTGGCAAAGATGTCAGGGTGGAAATAATGAGCAGCCCGTCAGTGCAAACGCAATCGGTCCTGGTAATTCATACAACTCCTTCATCCTGGATAACTCCAATAATGGAATTCCTGAAAGAGGGGAAGTTACCGGATGATCGCGCACAGGCGAGAAAGATAAGACACAAGGCGCAGAACTATGAACTACTTGATGGTACAGTGTATCGGCGCTCTTATCTTGGACCGCTCATGAAATGCCTGGATGCGGAAGAAGCAAGCTATGTGATTAGGGAGATTCATGAAGGAATCTGTGGAATTCACGCTGGTCCGCGCATGGTGGTTGCCAAGGCGATGAGCTCAGGCTACTATTGGCCAGGCATGTACTTGGATGCGCTAAAAGAAATCCAAAAATGCAAGGCATGTCAGAGCCACGCGCCAAACACCATGCGTCCAAAGAACAACTTGATTCCAGTCACCTCCGCATGGCCTTTCCACAAATGGGCCATTGATATTGTGGGGCCCCTGCCGCAAGCGCAAGGGCGAGTGAAATTTTTGGTAGTGGCGATAGACTATTTCACAAAATGGGTTGAAGCCAAGCCACTAGCAAAAATCACAGCGGAGGCGATGAAGCAATTTATCTGGAGCCACATCATTTGCCGTTTTGGCCTTCCTATGGAAATTGTGAGCGACAATGGCAAACAATTCACTGACAGGAAGATGTCAAGCTGGCTCAAAGAATTGCACATCAACCAAATCTTCACGTCCGTCTACCACCCTCAGGGGAATGGCCAAGTGGAGCGCGCGAATAAAAGTTTACTAAATGGGCTGAAGAAAAGATTGGAGGGAGAATCCCATTCTTGGGTCGAAGAGTTACCTAATGTCTTGTGGGCGCACAGGACATTAAGCAAAACTAGCAATGGCGAATCCCCGTTCAGCCTAACCTATGGGACAGAGGCTATGATCCCAGCGGAAATTGGATGCCCATCCCATAGGGTACTCATGATGGGCAAAACTGATAACGACCGCGATAGAAGGTTGGACCTTAACTTGCTTGAAGGGCGCAGAGAAGCGGCTATCATTAATGAAGCCAGATACAAGAAAAAGCTGGAAAAATATTATAATCAGCGCGTTAAAGAGTGCCACTTCAAGAAAAATGATTTTGTCCTTCGAAACAATGAAGCTAGTCGCGCAATACCCCCAGGAAAAATGTCCCCCAATTGGGAGGGACCTTATCAAATTTCAGAAGATCTGGGGAAAGGCGCGTACGCTTTAAAAGATTTGAACGGAAAAAAGATACCGCGCGCGTGGAACGCGGCACAACTTAGAAAATGCTTCATGTAAAAAGTTCAAATTTGTAATCAAGGCTTTTAAGCCATCATCAATGATGATTCGCGCTATCTTTCAATATTTGTCGCGCTATCTTTCAATATTGGTTCTCTTACCTTTGCATACATGTTTCACACTTCCTTTATTAAATTGGAACAATATGACAACATTATATTGACTTCAAAACAAAATAAAGCGAAGTAAAACATACATGCGCGAGCCTTAGCTCAAACGCGTTAAAGAGTCTTAACTCTAAAACGTCAGGGCCTTAGCCCAAAATTACGAGCCTTAGCTCAAACACGTTAATGAGTCTTAACTCTAAAATCGTCAGGGCCTTAGCCCAAAACAAAGAGCCTTAGCTCAAAACACTCACATACATCCATCTTACACCCCGCGCAGCCTGATCATAAAAATCCTTAAACAAAACTAAGGCAAAGTACATGCCATATCATGTTAAGGTCTCAGGTCGAGGCCGCGCGCGGAACCATAGTGGATATCTGAGTAACACAAGCTGACATGTAATGGCTAAACTCATACTTCCATACCGCGTGACACCAACGCGCGAAAAAGAAATAACGAAAAATTAGCGTGCATGTCAGCATGAGCGAGATACTGCGAGAGCCACAAACAAAATAGAACAGAGGTTAAGTGAATAATTTCCTTACAACCTTGTTCTTATTTTAACGTTCAAGCATATCTTATATCTATACAACCAAACATGAAGAGATGAATGGAAATGCGCAAGATACGAAAAGGAGATAACAAGTTTCATTTCATTGGATCGAAATTTACAAGTATGATGAGTTACAAACTACAAGTATAAAAGATAAATATACAAAATTTGATGAAGGGCTTCTCAAGTCTCCACGTCGACGTCAGCCGCTTCATCATCCTCATCATCTCGCGCAGCATCTGGCGCGGTCTGCTCTTCATCTCCGAACTGACCATAGTCAAGTTCTTCCTCCTCATTGGAGTCTTCGATCACAACGGTGTCACGAGCAGATTCTTTCGCCGCGCCAGAGCCGCTGGCAGGGGCAACATCCCCCGCGCCACCATCATCGCCACCAGCCCTCTCGCAATCATCAAGCAACTTCTTTAGTGCGCCGAGGTCGGGCTGGTCAGCAAGCGCAGCTATCTGTAAATCATTAGAAAAGTAATGAGTACAAACACTTAGAAAATTAAGTAAAGTAAAACTCATTAAGATCAAGATACCTGCATAAGGATGGGGATGGGAGTATTCATATACTTTTCCCCCACCGCGGCCATGTCCGCGCAGGCCGCATCGAACTTGTAAGGGTACTCGGATGGGTTCTTCCTCAACATGCCATACTCATACCCATCCGTAAACCCTTCAGCTCGGCCCACCAAACGCGCGGCGGCATTGCAGTCCATCACAAGGGCTTGAAACTCGGCGGAATATTTCATCGCCAAAGCGCAGCGAGCCATGCCCTGTGACACCAGCCATTGGCGATCCTGCGCGAGGCCAGCAACAGACGTCTCGAGGGCAGGAACCTGAGAGTTTAATAACTCAACAGTTTCCTTAGCCTTTTTTAGTTCCTCCTTGTCAGACGCTGCTGCCGCCAAAATTTTTTCTTTCTCCGCCTGCGCAGCACCAAGTGCTTCCTGGCTGGACGCCGCCGTGGCCAAGGCCTCATCTCTATCGGCCTGCGCGGCCGCCAAATCCCTTTTCAGGCGCGCAACCTCGCTCTCCAACGATGATTTCTCAGTAATACTCTTGATGATAGCTTGGTCACGCGCCTCGGCCTGCTGTTCCAAGACACGCACTCTGCGCGCGTACTTGGCAACTTCGGCCTCCGCCAACTGCTGCTTCTCCCGCGCAGCCTGGAGCTCATGCCCGCGCTTGATGTATGCGGTGTTGGCACTTGCTCGGTTTTCACTGAGCTCCGCCTGGAGTTTCTCAGCTCGCGCGCGAGCATCAGACAGGTTCCAGGCGGCCACCTTAGCCTCTCGCTGGGCTTCCACAAGAGCGTCGCGTACTTTAATATAATCACGACGAAGCTCTTGGGAAGCAGCGAAAAAAGCCGACCCAGCGAAAACATGGTCATTCAGCAAGTCCGCGCGAGTGCGCTCCTCTTGATACCTCCTTTCAGTAGGAGGCACGGCATGAGCCCAGAAGTCCTCGCATACGCCCATGGATTGAAAGGAACTTTCTTCATTAATATTCCATCTCGGGCGGTAAACGTGGTCACCTTCCTGCAAAAATGTAAGAAAAGTTCTAAGTCATAAAACATACTTATAGGGAGATACGCGCAGCGGACCAACAAATCAATACATACCTGCGGGGATGAAGCAGGAAAGTCAGCGCCAGCCCCACCAGAGGTCTGCGCTGCGAACACTTGCGGCATCGCAGGGCTGGCGCGATCTCCTAAGGAGTCTTCACCTTGAACCCCCTCGTCCTCCTCGTCTCCTTCAACAGGCCTCTTCTGCTGCGACCTGGAAGGCTCCAAACCAGCCTCGCGGGGAGGGCTACGTGCAGGAGGAGGCGAAGGAGGTCTCGACGCCGCCAGTCCGGCGCGCAACACCGTTTCCTGCTCCTTGGTTATCCCAACAAGGGGAGACTCAGCACTAGCAGGAGCAGGACCAGAACCAGCGGCGCCGGCAGCTGCGCCAGGAGTATCATCAGCAACTGTTGTACCAGCTACAACTCCTATGAACAAATAAACAAGGAAGGGTTTATGACTAAGTCCAAAAGGAAAAATTCAGAAGACAAATGTGCAACACTTACCTTGGCGCAACTCTGTTCGCGCGTCGAACATCGCCATAAAATTCATCCTACCCTTTTCAGAGGGTAGAACAGGGGACTTCGATGGAGTCCCCGGCGCAGCCGTAGCACCTTGTGGCGCCTGCGGCTGATCTGTTACCGTCGCCGGCTCTGCAATCATTCAAATAACCAACGGTTTAATAATAACTCAGTCAGATGAAGATAAGCAAAGTATACCTGTTGCAGGCGCGGCGCGGCTTCTCTCTTCAGCAGCGCGAACGGAGGAGGCGACGGCACCATACCTCAAGTGGACAGGAGGTCTGCCCACTCTCACAGGCAGAGAACTTAAAGAAACCTTTGTGGTTTCCTTAGGTCTTTTCGTTTGAGCATGGGGATGAGCGACAGGGGTGTCCTCTTTCTTCTGTTTCTTACTGGCCCCTGCGCCAGATTTCCCCTTAGCTTTGCGCTTTAGTAGAGGCACCTCCTCTTCCTCCTCCTCCTCTTCCGCGAGCTCTAGCTCGTAGTTTTCAAGCGCATCTACAAAAACAAGCGACAGAACTGTTAATAAACTTGGGTATTCTAAAGGAATGAGCAGGATTGCGAAGGCTTACCAGGCGCGTCACCGTCAAAGTCAAAATCCAGATCCACTGGGATGAACATGTCATCGAAGCGATCCGGGAAACCAACCTCCCCAACGCCAAGTTCGACGGAGCCGCCCTCCACATGTTCATCATAAGCGGCAAGGATGTAATCCTTGGTGACTGCGCAAAGACAAGTTAAATGATATCAGCAAAAGAACGATGTTCGCGCAACAACAAAAAACAAAAAAAAATAACAAAAACACTTACACAACCCGTCGACTTGGATAACGGGCTCAAGCGCGCTGTCGGCCCAGAGCCTGCTCATCCCGACCCCAACCAGCGCCTCCTCGCAAATTTTCTTCGCGGGGGATGGTTCGGCGGTCAGCTTTTTAACCCATGCGCCAGTTGGGTTCTTGAGGACATCCTCATCCGCAGGCGCAGAAGTGATAGAGCGCATGGTCATACGGATGGGGATCACACCGGCCTTAATGTAAAAAAACCTCTCAGACCAGTCATGAAGGCTCTTGAATGAAACAGTGGAGCACTTCACCTTCTGACTGCGAGGAATAAAAGAGATCCAATTGTCTTGGATCTTGGCCTTATAAAAATATTGAAAGCGCCGAGGAGTGGGTTCCTCGCGCTGGGATTTGCACATGAACTCAAAGTGAGTCACGCGCACGAGTCCAAACGGATGGACTTGGGATATGTGAATCCCATAGAACTTCAACAGTGCACCCACAAACCTTGTCATCGGGAGACGAAGGTTGCAGTGGGTGAAAAAGTGGCTATATAGGGATATATAGCCGGCAGGCGGGTCCGCCGCCGTTTGCCCGGACCTAGGCAACATGCAGCCAAACAGGGTGGGAAACCCCTGAGAGGCGATGAGGTTGTCGAGATCGGCCTGCTTCAATTTGCAGGGGATTTCATTCCACCTTTTGGTGGCCTTGGTCCTCCCTACTTCCTCCGATGTGGTTTCAACAACCTTCTTCCCCTTTCCTTTTTGCTTCAATGTCGACATCACCACAGATTTCACACGGCGTCTTCGAGAGGCAACGGAGGTGATTGAAGGGCTAGACGAGTATGAACTATCAGACATACAACTATAATAGCCGATAATCGAGGATTCCAATCGATGTAAACACTCAAATCAGAATTTGAAAGCAGAAATTTGAATTTTAGAAACAATGAAGATAAAGATAAAAATTTCCTAAGGGCCTGCTTTTATAGGACCAGGAGAGAGAAAAGTGGCAGCTGATCGGATTCCACGCGCCCCCACTCGCAGGGGCAACCCAAGGAAGGCGCGACACGTGTCCCTAACAGCTGTGTGAGGGGACAAAAAGATGTAACCGACCTGCCACGGAACAGACACGCGCCCTCACTCGCAGGTACAAACCAATGCGAGTGTGACACGTGTTCAAGACAGCTGTGAGGGGACGTGAAAGGCAACTGTAGCACCTCGAGCACACGAAAAGTCTGACACGTTTACGGCGCACGTCATCACCAACCAACCACGTGTTTGGACCTTTCGTTTTCAACCAAATGGATAGAACTTCGCGCGACGATGGAAACAACCAAGAAAACGACAAAACCCCCTACAAAAGGACAATTCAGTGAGTCTAATATCTATCTTACCGCGCTCGCGCGAGATAAGACACACATTAGACTGGGGGGGCTTGAAGAGGTATGTACCCGCCTCAACACCAATCAAGGCGGGTCAACCCGCAAGATAAAGACATTATGAAGGCACAAAGCCAAAACCCAGGCGCATGGCGCATACAAAACATGCTCAGGCATCATATGCTCGCGCATCACATATGCGCGCGGCGCATATCGCATGCTCTTGCACATCACATATGCTCGCGCGTCACATATGCGCGTGGCGCACCAGCGCGCGGCGCATATCACACGCTCGTGCATATCACACCTGCGCATGAAATATCTGCGCGTGAGAATAAAAAGAAGACTTCGCGCATCCTCAGGATGGGCGCATATCACACGTGCACATAATCAACCTCGTCCTTATCCAAATCAGGGTTAGGGCAACCTTGATTGTGCACGTCAGACAATCTTCTAGAAGGCATCTTTTTAAGGAGTAAGAATATGCTGATGTTGACAGCTGCCAAATGAAAGGTCGACAACTCAGCATGACACATGTGCTACCACATGATTACAACCAACGAGAAAGCGCCAGGTGTCCCAGAGGACACATGGCGCAGTGCGGTTGGAGGAGGCCAACGAGGCTGAGCCCAACCAGTGGAAACCCTAGCACTATAAATACAGCATCAACTCCACTTTGATGACACATTCATTCACACTCAATCATTGACAGTTACAAGCAGTGATATCACATTCAATCATATTGAATCATATTCACTCACAGTCAGTTACAGAAAGACACACAGTCACATCATCAAGGGTATTCAGCGATTCAGCAATACTCTGGAGATTCACTTACATACAACATTATTATCTTCTCCAAAAGATACTGATTCTCACGCCGGAGGGTTACCCCAAAGAGGACCCCTCTGTCCCTTTCTGAGGGGTAAGTAACGGCGCTGTTCATTTTGTAGGTGGAAGAACTCGGATCCAGAAGAACCATCGGTGAAATAGTTTAATCACACCCGAGGAAAGTAGATCTGCTACTAGTGAGTAGATCCACGTTTCTTCATTTATGTTTTGAAATACTTTTCATGTTTGCTGACCAGATTATATGTGACATCATAAATTTAATTTCTTCTTACTTCTTTATTTCAATTATTAACAATTTTATGCAGGTTTCAAGTTCGAATTTGGAGTGAAGATTTGAATGGAGGCCACAAGTCTCAAGTTCGAAACCGATCACAACCCTGTTTTAGCGCATTGGACCTTCAAGTGACGTTCCCAGAACAAAAGATGGCGGGCTTTGCGTTATCCAGCGATGTCTGCGATCGCAAATGTGTGGGTTGCCTTTTGCCATTCGGTTACTCCGGGGACCCAGTCTTTATTCGTTAATCGTAAAAGAAAATTTCAACATGCACTGCTTCCATTAAACATGTGAAGTGAGGATACTACTGCCATTATTTATGTGACAGAAATATCACATTATTTTGATAAGAAAAGGTGGATTACACACAACCATTATTTGAAAAGAAGAAAAAGATCAAAAAAGTGATTCTCTACTTTTTTTTCTCTCTTATGGAGAAAAAACATGAACATTTCCTTAGATGGTGACATTTATAAATTTAACCTCAACTCTTGGAGTCTTGGACCATTAAAGTTTATTAAAGCACGCAACGTGAAGCACTAATTAACTAAGTTAATTAATCAATGGGGCATTCAACGAACGACCTTTTTTCTATGTAAAGAGATGGAAATATCAATATGTTCCATGTCAATATAACCATTTAATTTAACAACTAATTTCAGCGTTGACAACCAAATTTGAACGCTATCATATTCACGGTGACAATCAGTGGCTTGTCTCACATGACATTTAACTTGGCAGTTTGTTAAAAGTTAATATTAAAACGAGTTAAAAAAGAAAACTGAAGGAGCTAAATGAAAGTGTTTTTGCTTGAATATTTTGAATTATTTCTATAATTAATTTGCAAGTTTATCTACTCTGGAATGTAGGGGTTTTGAACTGGTTAAGTTTATGTTTAGTTTAATTAGGATTAGTAAGTTATTTAATATAATAAGTTGATTACGGCTATGTAATCGCGTGCCAAGAATAGAGTTTATCATGGTTGAAATTAAACTTTGTGTTCGTGTTCTGATTTCCAAAAATTGGTATAAGAGCCATTAAGCTCGTACCCGGGGACGAAAACAGAAGATGTGGGGTGGGGTTAAAGCAAGCAACAAGTCAAGTTCAACAAGTAGGTTAGTTTTATTAGCAAGTAGGTCTGTAGCAAGAAAGCCTGATTAGCAAATGGGTCAGTCTAGGTCTTTAGCAAGAAAACCTTATTATCAAGTGAGCTAGGAACAAGAAAAACTGGCTACCAAATAGGTCAGAAACTGATTAGCAAGTTGGTCAGTGAAACCTTCAACAAGAAAACTAGTTAGCAAGTTGGCTAGGATCAGGTACGAAGTAAGTAATCTGATCCTTTGATCAGAAGCAAGAGTAAGAAAGTGAGAAACCAATTCGGGTTATAGCAAGAGCAAGAAAATAATTAAAATAAGAGAAAGAAACTCGTTCTTGAGTTAGAGCAAGAACAATAAAGAAAGAAAGTAAGAACTAAGGAAAATGAAGATCATGCAAGAAAAAAGTATAATCAAAATTCGTATGGTTCGACTAGGGAAAGAGCAAGAAAATGAGTCAATTTCAAGATTAAGAGGGGCAATGTTAAACTATTTTCATTAATTTTTTTTACTTTTTTTCTCATATCGAGTGAGCAAAAACATGTAAATTTCCTAAGATGGTGACATTATACTTAATCTCAACTATTTCAATATTATTTATTCCATTTGTGGACCCACTTATGTCGACATGTATCTATCTCTTTTGACCAATCAAAAGAAAACACACGCAACCTAAATTCTCCTAAACTTTTTTTGGTGGAACTTGGAAGAGTTAATTAAGGTAAGAATTCAACGACCACCCTCTTTTCCTAGAATGTTTCACGTTAATATATTTAAACAAGATCTTAACTTGATTTGGTCTTCACCGGCCGGCTTTGGATGAGCCTTCATGACATGATGGTGTGACAACCATATTTGCTCACTAGCTTGTCAGATGCATTTGAATTGGCTGTCAATCACAAGCATTAAAACTTAATTAACTTATACATGGTTACATAAGTCGCCATGTGCTCCAAGATTGGTTGAATAGGGAGCTAATTACGAGTATTCATTATAGACGGATAATACTCGGAGAGTACTTGGATGCTGTAAATTATAAACAGATTAATTTTTGGGAAATTATATATTACGTCAAATTTTATAAGTTTACTAATATTTATAACAAAATACGTTAGTATCAATGTAAATAATAATAATAATAATAATAATAATAATAATAATATTAATAATAAAAAGATACATCTTTAAATAATAAAGTATTCTAAAAATTGATAATCATTAATTAATAAAAATGATATTCAGTCTTTAATATTATATACATTGGAGTTATGTTTTATTTTTTCAGTCAAAATCAGCACGCGCGAAGATCTAATCTTTGATCAATTCTAAGTAACTAAGCAGGGTTAAACTAAATCGTATCGGCACCATATCTAGTAGAGATTACTCGACGAGTATGTACTTGATCTTCTGGACCAACTTTTACAATACTGGTCTTACATGCATAGCTTTTTTTCCCCATCAATTTAAGACTTTTAGGATAATGACTTTTACTTCCCAAGGCCACTTGTAACCAGTACGTTACTTTCAATCTTTAACTTTTTAGAGGACTTTCAGTCAAACTAAAATAATCAACAGTAACCAAAATTTGTTTTTCTTCTTTCCAAATATCTTCTATATATACATCCATAACTGTCCGAGGTTTTGTAAACACAATTTATTAGGCCCTCTTCTTAATTTGTCCAAATATCTATAATTATCCTTTTTTTTTCTTCAAGATTTTCATCATGTTTAAATCAAAAATCATGCCTTTCACTGAAGATGTGAATCACTTGCAGATTCCTCTCCAAGACATATCGTTGGCAACTAATGGATTTGCCAACGAGAATGTCATTGGAAATGGCGGGTTTGGGAAGGTATACTATGGCATATCTGAAAAACATGGGCCCATCGCCATAAAGCGGTTAGATCGTCGGCATGGTCAAGGAGACCATGAGTTTAAGACCGAGATTGCTTTGCTTCCAAAATATAAACATGAAAATATTGTTTCTCTTCTCGGATTCTGCAATGAAGATGGCGAGAAGATACTTGTTTATCCGTATGAAAGCAATTGGAGCCTCGATAAACATATAAGCAAAGAATATCTTAAATGGATCCACCGGCTTCAGATATGCCTAGACGCTGCTCGCGGCTTAATGTACGTTCATGATAATGTAGGGTCCCAACTTGAAATTTTTCACCGCGATGTGAAAAGCTCCAACATCCTTTTGGATGAGAATTGGAAAGCCAAAATTTCTGATTTTGGTTTGGCAAGAATACGCCCTGCAAATGCGGAGACTAGCTTTCTTATCTCTGATCCTTGTGGCACACCTGGATATATTGATCCAAGGTACCATATTAACAAATATCTCACACAAAAATCAGACGTCTACTCTTTTGGGGTTGTATTGTTTGAAGTTTTGTGTGGAACGCTTACATGTGATCCATGGTTCAATGACCATTTAGCTGCTGTGGTCGAAAAACATTACAAAAGGCAAACATTAGACAACATCATTCCTTCTTATTTACGTACACAAATGAACCTAAATTCGTTACAATCGTTTTCAAACATCGCATATCAATGTTTGAAGAACGTAGAAGAGCGTCCAACAATGAAGGAGGTCGTGAATCACTTACAAGAAGCTATTGATCATCAACTAGTAAGTTGTTACGTTTGCATAATGTTATTTTACATATTTAATGGATTTTGGATTTACACCCTTTATTTGTTTGAGCCGATTTTTTTTTTTTTTATAGTTTCTTTTGTGTGATTATATATTCTTTTATGTGGGGTTTAACAAAAATGAGTCTTTTTTTTTCTTTTACTAGGGGGGTGATGTGGGTGTTGGTTTTAATGAGCTTTTTAAAGTTGGTTTTGGTTAAATCAAGAAAAAAGCCGAGTTATTTGTAATTGGGTTTTAAGGAACATGTGTTTTTATCCTTGACGTAGTGGTATATATAGTAGTATGGTGTTCGCCCCTCTAAATGTGAGGTGTCAGGTTCAATTCTTTGCAAGTGTAAGGTTAAAAGAGGGTTTCAATTGAAAATTTTGTTGTTTAAGATAACAAGCATGTGTTTTTTTTAATGACGGTCCGACTTGATTAATTTGTTGTATTTTAGGAGACAGAGATGTTGGAAGAAGAAGGAAATTCGGCCACCGAAGATGAGAGAAATGGAGAGGATTTAGAAGACCCGCCACTACCTCCTCAGCAGGAAAATGTTTTAAACATAACCTTTTGTTGCTATTGTAAAGGCCACATTAAACAAGTCCGGAAATGTATTGAACTCCTTGAAGGTTCAATTCGTATTCTTATTCATTTATCTACTTATTGTTACCCGCAAGAAGCGATGGAATTCTAATTCTGGATTTTGTGGGTATGATTGTAGAGGTGGAAAGTGTAGCCAAGGGTCCAGAGAGTTTACAAGTGGTGTTCAAAGGCCCTTTCCTTGCAGCTAATCAGCTCGTAGAATATGTGTACGAGAAAACCCGCAAAAGAATAACGATCATGAACGGAGATCCAACCTAGGACAAAGCTAGGAAGAAAAGAAAGCCGCGGTTGAATACTATTACTATAAACTAGCAAATTAAAACTTATACCATGTTCGTTTCATTTTTTTATGCTTGTATTTGTACATTAATAGTCTCATATTACATCATTATGTTTATGTAATTATATATATTAGTTTGATGTTGTTTTATTATTATGTGTGCTACAATTAAACATGCTAAAATGGTTAATTGATTTGTTTATGTGGATTTCAACATAAAAGTAATTTGGGTTGACTTGATGTTGAGTTTATTCTTTTTTTTAACAAGTGCGACTTTATTTGTGTTTAGGTCATCGCACTCTTCAAACTGAAGAGTCTCGTTGCTCCACTCTGACTAGACTATTGTGTCTTAACTGGGCCCAAGTCATCTTTAAAGTTCGGCTTAGGCGTTCGCCCGGGAAACCATACGATCGGCTGCCACTTGACAGTCGTTCTGTCACCACAATAGCAAAACTCTCTGTTGTAACACAGGATGAGACGAAAAACCCGGAGGGGCTCGTATTCGAACTGACAACGTTGCACAAGAGACGGATACAAGACGTGATCCCATTTTGAAAAATAGCCGACCTAAAATCCTGACGTGTGCATTAGCCTTCACTTTCTTTCCATATCTATTTGCATGTCTATTTTCAAACCTTAACTGTTGCAATACATAATGGATACTTCATAAGAGGAAATCGCAAGTGTGCTGAAAATATGTTGATACTTTGTACTAGGACTTATCCACATATATCATCACTTCAGATTGCACCTTTGATTTTCAGAAGAAAAAAAAAGAGCACCTGCCACACTTATCTCTCGGGAAGCCGGAAGAAGATTATATCAAATGGATGAACACAAAAATCCACATATGGATTTGACCAGTGGTGGACCTACACCAAGTAGGGGTCGGTCGACCCTGTGAAAATTTTTTAAAGATATATATAAGTTAAAATCTCGTCCAACCTTTATGAAATTTTGACACTGATTATTTTCAGAAGCCTGTGAAAATTTTTCCTCAGTCTGCCACTAGATATGAGAACTTAATAAATAGCTAGTTTAATAGCCTCTGCATAGGCTAATTACGGTTTATCTATGTGTACATGCGTGAGAACCGTTTATGGGGATGACGACTTGAATTAAATATATTGGGCTTATATCACCAACTCTTTTATTTAAAAAGCTGGATCTATTGGGTTGGGCTAGTTAATATTTGAAATTTGTTTGTCCATCTTTTAGATATATTGGATATCCATATAAGGCCGGATAATTCAAATCAAAACAGCTAGATGTCCAATTCGGGATCAACAAAATGACAGTGTCTTTTGTATGGGCACATTATTCGGTCTCTACATATGAAAGGTCAAGCACACAAAATAGTCATTGCCAAACTAATATATAATAAGATATAATATTTTGATCTATTTATATATATTATCATAACAATTAGATATAAACAAAAATATATTGTTACATTTATTCTTACAATTGACTGATTGACACTTGAGTGAGTCCACGATATGAATGTTATAAACACATTACACATTCTAAGCTCGAAATTGCGAGAACAGTAGCATATTGAACTTTGGAATTATGGATATCCGAAGTTTTGGAAACAGATAATTGAGGTTATAGGTGCTTAAAAATAATTAGAAGTGCCTTTGTTTAGCTAATTCATGAAATAATGGAGAAATTTTGACTGTTTTGAAAATTTTAATCTGCAAAGTTATGGCAAACTTTACTTTTTTCGAAGCTAGCTTGCAAATATTAAAACTTTATAAAACTTTAAAAAGATTGAAAAGAAACATAACTACCGACCGTGTCCCACAAACACCAGAACACACTTCCTAGGAAAGGTCCAAGGGAGTTCCACGTCATCTCCGTATATTCCGAAAACGCGTGTGGTACTTTCGGTGTTATAATTTGGAATACAAACATTAATTCGGAAGGTACGTATACATCTTCAGATAATATAAAAGCCAACTTGGTACAAACAAAATTATCCACAAACACAATTACACATAGTTAAATAAAAGTCATGCCTTCCATTGAAGATATGAATCACTTGCAGATTCCTCTCCAAGACATATTATCGGCAACTGATGGATTTGATTCCGAGAATTTTATTGGAGAAGGCGGATATGGGACGGTATATAAAGGCGTAACTGAAAAGCATGGCCGCATCGCCATAAAGTGGTTGGTTCGTAAACAAGAGTTCGGGCAAGGAGACCACGAATTTAAGACCGAGATTGCTATGCTTTCAAAATATAAACATGAAAATATTGTCTCTCTTCTCGGATTCTGTGATGAAGAGGATGAGAAGATGCTTGTTAATAGATATGAAAGCAACGGGAGTCTCGACAGACATTTAAACAACCAAGATCTTACCTGGATCCAACGACTTCACATATGCCTGGATGCTGCCCGAGGGTTAAAACACCTTCATGATAATGTTGGGTCTCAACTGGGAATTGTCCACCGCGATGTGAAAAGCTCCAACATCCTTTTGAATGAGAGTTGGAAAGCTAAAATTTCTGATTTCGGGTTGTCAAGAGAAGGCCCTACCAATCCAGAGACTAGCTATATTATCTCCAATGCTTGTGGCACACTTGGATACATTGATCCAGACTATCGAAATAACGGTTATCTCACACAAAAATCTGACGTGTACTCCTTTGGGGTCGTATTGTATGAAGTTTTGTGTGGAAGGCTCGCATATGCTACATGGTACAATGATGACCGTCGATTTTTAAGTGTCTTGGTCGAAAAACATCACAATAGGGGAACGTTAGACAACATAATTCCTTCCTATTTACGCAAGCAGATGAACACAAATTCGTTACATTCGTTTTCAAACATTGCTTATCAATGTTTGAAGAACCGAGAAGAACGTCCAACAATGAAGGAGGTTGTGGATCGGTTACAAGAAGCTCTTGATCATCAACAAGTAAGTTCAGTTTGCATAATGTTAGTTTTACATATTCCTTTGAAGTTTGGCCATATAGTTTTTGATTAATCACTAGGCGTTTGATTGGGATTTTTTTTGAGCTTTTTTGATGTTACTATAATTAGTTCTTTTATGCGTTTTTTTTAAATTAGTCTTTATTTATTTATTTAATTTAATTGTTGTAATTTAGGAGGTAATAAAGAAGCCGGAGGAGGAAAAGAAAGGGGAGGAAGAAGCAAAACGAATAGCCGGCGATGATGAGAATTTAAATTACTCGCCACTGTCTCCTCCGGGGCAAGATATTATTTTGAGCACGCATATGCATTGCGAAGATTGTGCTAAAAAAGTCAGGCAATACCTTAAAGGCTTAGAGGGTTTGTACACATCTTTTTTTAGTTTCTTCATGCATGAATGAAAATTTCGGTTACTTAATAATTAACATTGTATTGAAATATAGGCGTTGAAAGTGTTTTGACGAACTGTGAGACTCATCGGGTCATAGTGAAGGGAGAAAAAGCAGATCCATTGAAAGTTTTAAAAAGACTCCAGAAGAAAATCCGCAAGAAAGTTGAGCTTGTACCGTTGGAATATATACTGCCTGTGGAGAAGAAAGATGAGTTTGTAAGTAACTTCTTTTTTTTTTGTTTGTTAACCTTTTCTTTAAACATTTCCTCAACTAGTCAACTACCAATCATACTTATACAAGTAATTATAAGAATGATCCATGTAGTGTGGAGTGATTTTTTAACTCCTAAGCTCCATTAGTTAGGTCTTTATATCAACTGATTGGTTTTGCTATGAAACTTGTAACTAATGAAACTTGGAGAGAAAAACTTTGATTTAACCATATAACAAGGATGTGGATGTTGGTATTGATCATGAGCTTTTTGAAGTTAGTTTTGGTTATAATTAAAAAAAAGGTCAATTTTAATCAGTTTAAATACAAATGTGATCTTTTATAAGGGCCTGCCTTGATGTGTTTGTTTTTTAGGAAGTAGAGAAACAAGAGGAAGAAGCGAAACTGGCCACCGAAGATGAGAGAAAGAAAGACGATTCAAAAGATCCGTCGCAGGAAGATTTTGTTAGCTTATCCATGGATTGCTTTTGCGAAGGTTGTGTTAAAAAGGTCCAGAAATATATTCCACGCTTTGAGGGTTCGTATTCTTATTTATTTGTTTATTTACTTGATATTAATTATTTTAAGTTTCCTGATTAAAATTTGGATTTTACCAATAAACTTGTTTAGAAAAATCCTCCTTAAAGATGTTTTTGAAGCACTCTTATTTGTAACAATAAGAAGCAATGATGTTCTAATATTGGATTTTGTGGGTATGATTGTAGGGGTGAAGAGTATAGTCATGGATCAATACAATTCTCTAGTTACGGTCAAAGGCACTTTTTCTGCAACGGAATTGGTAGAATATGTGTATAAGAAAACCTGCAAACGAATCGTCATAGTAAAGCAGGGCTAATCCTGATTAATAGAAGTAGAAGCTTTAATATGTAATTAATTATGTAATTTTATGAATCATTGTGTCGATTAGAATACGGTTGGCAATGGTACATAAGAGCCGTATATATGTGTGAATATATAGGATCATCATGTAACAATTGAACTAAATGAATTAGGCTTCAATTCATTTAAAAATGCGTTTTTTTATTTTGTAATTCTTATTCCTATACCGATGTTGTGCTCCTACAATGGTATCGAAGCAAAAAAGAAAAAGAAAGAAGAAGAAAGAAAGAGAAAATTAAAGCATAATATAAAGTAATTTTACAATTATTTCTTTACTTATTTCTCATATGGGGAAAGAGCATGGAAACATCCTAAGATTGTGATATTCATCCTTTCAAGTGGAAGCACTAATTAAAGGGAGCATTCAACGACCGCCCTTGCTTTGACAAAAGAGAAAAAAATACAAGTTAAGATATATTTTGTTAACTTTTGTCATTATCAAGAGATGCAACATTATTATAGGTATTAGATGGATCATATTCACAAAATTAAAAAACATTTTATACAAAGTGGTTAAGTAGAAATGGTTATATTTTCATATATTTCCTCGATGTTATTCACACAACGTCACAAGACATCATCAAAAAATTGACAAATTCTCACATAAGGTTGAAAAAAAAAATATATATCATGTTCATTTCAACAATAATATATCATGTTCGTTTTTTTTATTTTGTAATTCTTATTCCTATACCGATGTTGTGCTCCTACAATGGTATCGAAGCAAAAAAGAAAAAGAAAGAAGAAGAAAGAAAGAGAAAATTAAAGCATAATATAAAGTAATTTTACAATTATTTCTTTACTTATTTCTCATATGGGGAAAGAGCATGGAAACATCCTAAGATTGTGATATTCATCCTTTCAAGTGGAAGCACTAATTAAAGGGAGCATTCAACGACCGCCCTTGCTTTGACAAAAGAGAAAAAAATACAAGTTAAGATATATTTTGTTAACTTTTGTCATTATCAAGAGATGCAACATTATTATAGGTATTAGATGGATCATATTCACAAAATTAAAAAACATTTTATACAAAGTGGTTAAGTAGAAATGGTTATATTTTCATATATTTCCTCGATGTTATTCACACAACGTCACAAGACATCATCAAAAAATTGACAAATTCTCACATAAGGTTGAAAAAAAAAAATATATCATGTTCATTTCAACAATAATATGAAGGCATACATAAGTCTTGAATATATAGAAGAATTGAAATATAAATAGGAGATGTCTGTTGGCCTCTTAATGATTCCATCATCAAGATCTCTACATCAGTTAGAGGTAGAATGCGTTTGGTTTACGAAAAAGACATCTCTAAATGCTAATTTATGAAGCTTCTTAATTGGTAAGTTTTAGAAACGTGTTGACCAATTTAAAGATTACCTCTTAATCGGTCAGACATCTTAATGACTTAACACAAGATTGCTAAACATCTTAACATTTATTTTAGTTTATAACCATAGTGATGAACTTAACATATTAAACATGCTCAATTGTTTTAAAACTTAAGTGAAATGGGTATGGCACTACTCACGAACTCATCTTTTAAGGCCTATGCGGTATCATTAGAGCCACTGTAGACAAGGCTACTTACAATTACAAGTCATTCCGTTGTGTCTCACGGCAGGCTTATCACGGGATAGGCCCCAACTCTTGACCAATCAAACTTCTGGGTAGCTTAGCCACCTTTAAGGATATGCTGGAGTAAATAAGAATCCTTGTGGTTAAGCACAATTTGAGTATATACAGGTGATCTTCAAGCATTTATCACATCGATCACATTCTTCCACCAAAATATTCACTTCTCATGCATTGCTGCTCGTTTGCCACGACGCCCCACAAAAATGATTTAGTTTGGCTTTTGGCTAGAGGGATACTCATATTTCCCATGTTTTCATTGTCCCGTGGAAACACCATCTATCGTGAAACTCCCGTTCACCATCGAGCATTCATCGTTAACAACCAAATTCGAACTTGATCTTTATATTTTATTTGATATTTTGATTGGTCGTTCAAAAAAGAGTTTGACGCACATGAGCACCTTCACCTAAATTGTTAAGTCACGAGTTACGAGCACCAATATAAAATTTTTATTCCATTATCATTTAGTAGCCATCATTTATGGCTTTTGGGATAATCATTTGACTTGCATCCCAAGGTTTAAACAGTTAAAGAAAACATTACTTTTTCCAAAGTTCATAAATTTTAAAAGTTTAATATTCATAACTGAACTATCACACTACTAACTACCGACTCCCCAGTATCAATATCATGCTTGTGGTTGTGGCAACATAGGTACCTTTCAGACACTTAATTCCTAGGAAATATCCAAAATAAGTGCATATTCTATGTAATGTTTGTGTTCCTTAACTCTCACGTTATCCAAAAGTAGAAAACGCGTTTACAAAATATACCTTCCAGACTCTTCTTCAAAAGGTACCCATCTTCATATAAAAGCCAACTAGTAGTCTTCAATCACTGTCACAATAAGTGGTTTTGAATCTTACTCACTTTCATTTCAAACAAAATATCCACAAACACACTTGCACATTGTTGAATCAAAGATCATGCCTTCCATTGAAGATGCAATGCACTTGCAGATTCCTCTTATGGAGGTATCATTGGCAACTAACTGGTTCGACGACAAGAATCTCATTGCAAAGGGTGGATTTGGGAGCGTGTACAAAGGCGTATCTAAAACACATGGTCACATCGCCATAAAGCGTTGGGATCATATGTTGCAAGGAGATCACGAATTCAAGACGGAGATTGCTTTGCTTTCAAAGCATAAACATGAAAATATCGTCTCCCTTCTCGGATTTTGTGATGAGAAAGGCGAGAAGATACTTGTTTATAAGTATGAAAGCAACGCGAGTCTTGATAAACATTTAAACAACAAAGATCTGAGTTGGAATCAACGACTTCAAATTTGCCTAGATGCTGCCCGTGGGCTAAATTACCTTCATTATGGTGTTGGATGTTGTGAGCAAATCCTCCACCGAGATGTCAAAAGCGCAAACATTCTTTTAGATGAGAACTGGATAGCCAAAATTTCAGATTTCGGTCTGGCAAAAGTAAGCCCTACAAACATGAAGTATAGTTCTGTTAAATCCAATGCTTGTGGCACACGTGAATACATTGCTCCAGAATACTATACTTATGGTTATCTCACGTCAAAATCTGATGTCTACTCTTTTGGGATCGTACTATGGGAAGTTCTGTGTGGAAGGCTCGCACATATTGTATACAGTGATGAGCCTGTAGTTCTATCTATTTTAGTCCAAAGACATTACTTAAGTAACACATTAAGCACTATCATTCCCTCCTATATACATAATCAGATAAACACAGCTTCATTACTAACATTTTCAGACATTGCATACCAATGTTTGAAGAATGTAGAAGAGCGTCCAACAATGCGGCAGGTCGAAGTGCAATTACAAAAGGCTCTTGATAATCAACTAGTAAGCCGCTACAACCATAATTCATTTGTACTCAAAGTGAATTTTATTAATAAAAATCTTTTCTTTTTACAAATTCTTGTTTTCTGGGTGGTAAAGAAGCCGGAGGAGGGAAAGAAAGTGGATGATGAAGCAAAACCGGCTGCCGGAGAAGAGATGAAGAAAAAAGAGTCAAAAGTGCTTGTTATGGCACTCATGCATTGTGAAATTTGTGCTAGAAAACTTCAGAAATGCCTTAAAGGATTTGAGGGTTTTTCTCTTTTTTAATTTTTTTTTCTTTTTCAATTTTTCCATTGATTTATTTCGTTTTAATTAATTGATAATAAAAGTTGTTTTTACTATAACAGGAGTGGAAAAAGTTCTAATGGATTGGGAGACTCATAAGTTTGTAGCGAAGGGAGAAAAAACGTATCCGTTTATTACCTTACGATCTAGGAATGTTATCTTTAATGTTATGACATCATAATGTTATGATCCCACAATCTATAAGCGTTATATTTAAACGATTGAGTATTGTTATTCAAAAAGAGCTAGCAGCGCAGCTTGTTGCCCGTTTAATTTTGTATTGGTGTAAGCATTACTTTATTAAAGAATTATATATCAATCAAATATTTATGTTTAAAAAAAATATTGTTATTAACTATTAACAATAATGTACGTGGTGAATCATTAACAACACAACTCGTCTTATTGTTAGCTTTATATATAGTAGAGTGAATGAAGAGAAGTTAATGAATGCCAACATGATTATGGGTCAGTCCCACTCTTTAACTTGTGGCCGTTAATGCAAAGCCCACACGAATCAATTCAGCAACAGTCAAAGCTCCTTAAAGCCAGAAGCATATAAACACATAAGCCCATCTTGAAAAGCAATAAGATACCAAAAATTAAAGAATATTTATAAAAATATATGTTTGAACCAAAGTTAAAGAACATTTATACAAATATAAGTTTGATATATTACAACATTTAATTTGTGAGAGAATTATACACATTATTTTGATAAGAAAAGGCGGAACATACACAATCTGTATTTGAAAAATAAAACTTAGAAAAAACAAGTGATTTTACAATTATTACTCTACTTTAATCTCATATGAAGAGAGCATGAAAACATCCTAAGATTGTGACATGCATCCTTTCAAGTGGAAACACTAATTATGATACATTTGGTTAACTTTTGTCATTATCAAAAAAATGTAACAATGTTAGGTATCACATGGATCATAATTATAAAATCAAAATGTAATTTGTTTACTTTGTAGACATATAGATGAAATAACAAGAAATGATCATATTTTTATAATATTTTCTCGATGATTCACACACCGTCACTAGAAACTCATCAGAAAGTTGATAAATTCTCACTTAATGTTGCAAAATACATTACTTGATGCGACTCATCAACCACCAAATACACTAGATTACAGTACAGAAACTTGGTGAACAAAAGCCTAACGTTGATTCGATGGCCGACAAAGAGTTTATTTTAAATATTATTATTTTGTAGCCATCATTTATTACTTTTGAGATAATTATTTGACTTGCGTCCCAAGGGTTAAATTATACCACTTGCAGTCAACACTTGGCTCACAGAAGTCCAATCAAATGCAACCAGAACTTAATTTTTATTCTTTTATATATATACCGCTAAAAAAACCAATATACTTTCTAACATGTTAAATTTAAACAAAAATATGATAAAGAAAAATTTAAATCAACTTGAAACCGTAAGTGTCCGTCGGTTGTTTTTGGCTTATCCGAGTTATTCGACTTGAATTTAAACAACTTTTTATTTTTTCATAAAAAACGGGGTTTTTTAAACCCTATTTGTAAGAAGCAAAAGAATATTGGATGTTTTTCATGTCACATCTTATGTTTCTCCACATAAATCAATCAACAAAAGAAGCCAAAACGTGTTTTAATTTCTTCATTATTTATCTTCCTTTGAAAGTGCCCATACTTGTATAGAAACAGCTCATCTAGCGGTCTCCTTGGTCATTACTAGTCTCTCTGGCTTTCAATGTTTGTCACCTACCCATTAACTAAATAATTCCCTTTTATTTGTTTCCCTGAATCATTTTTGCCTTCAAACACACTTGAAGAAGTAGGTCCCCGCAAAGCCCAGTTGGACCCGCAAGACTCACCTTGAAGAGGTACGTCTGGGCAAAGACCAACTGGATCCGCAGGACCCACCATGCTCAGAGAGATGAAAACTTTACACGCAGTAAGCCAGCTGTTCCCGCAGGAAAACCTCCCTTGGTACAGTACCCTGCCTGTCCCCGCAGCTGTAGGTACAAGCCAAGAAGGAAGGCTACCCGCACTAACAGTAAGGCTATCCGCACTAACAGTAAGGCTACACGCATAAGGCACTAATCCTTAATACTTCAGTAATGTCACCTGAAGAAGGAATGAGCAGGGCGGGAATATTCCCGCCCAAAAGAGCCAGTCCGTACGCTTCTAGAAGATCTTTTGTACTATACCTACCAAGGTATGGACAAATAGACAAGATCTGACAAAAGCAACCCATGAACCAATCAAAGGGTGACAGCTCACCGACAATAGTACGAGGAGGAGCACGCTCCAGTACAAAATGTCACTATCAGCCGCTGCCTACCCACCAACTCCCATCGTGGCACGAACGTAGCCCATAGTTGGTGTAAAAGGAATATTATATACAGCTGGCCGTACCTGCTTGGAAACCTACCTTCGGCTATAAATACTCCAACACCTTGGAACGGTATCATCATCTTCTCTCTAGCTATTTCTCTCTATATACACTTATATTCAGAGCAACCTAGCCTGATTCTCACGCCGGAGGGTGGTCACAAGGAGGAACCCCCCCCCCCCCTCTCAGTGACGAGCTTACGGTGTCTGTTTTGCAGGTTGAGAAGAATAACCATCTTTGCCGGACCTAACCCTCGTGGGAAACATCTATTTACCCTAAGATTATCTTTAATCTGCCGGGGTCATTTAGTGTTTCTTCATTGGCGCCATCCGTGCATTAAGCTAGAACTAATTCTTTCTCAGTTTTTTCAAACTTCTGGAAAGATGGTTAAGGTTACTCCGATGCCAAAGCCACCGAGTGACCAGAAACTCCGGTAACCACAACCCCAGCTACTGGGGGGAACACCGGTGAATACACGATTGTTACGAACACTACCCCGGTTACCCAAGTCGGGGCAAGTGCAGTAAACAATCCTCTCCTGGGATTCATTGATACCAGTTGGGGAAACAACAGACGAGACTTCCGCGAAAAACAACAGAACAAGTTAAAGCTTGGGCGGAAGCACGCCAGAAAGAATTCCAAGCCGAGTTGGATGAACGTTTACGTTCACTCCAACAGGCCAATGACGAATTCGGAAGCACTCGACAACAGCTCAACATGAGCACTGATTGCGAGCATTTGGATGATGAAGATTGGGAAGAATCTGACAGTGACGCAAACTGTGACAATCGTCAATTTCAGGTTAACTCCGTTAACTCAACTCCGTGAATTCAAACTTAAGATCACTAAATCTATAACGCACACTTCATTACATTTAAACTAGGGCTTAAATGACGCTTAACACTTACTACATGTGTAGTCTTTCGGGAATTGCACCGAAACGCAAACGAGTTGACGCAAACGATTGATAAATAAACGAAAAACGTCAAAACAGTAATTATGTGATAATTATGTGTTAGACTTATGTGTTATGTGATAACATGATTATAAACGTTAACTCAAGATGAAAACAAGTTAGTTAGGCTAGAAAAGTAATACTTAGAAGTGGAGGGACTTGAGTGTAACTTATTATTATTATAAATATATACTAATAACCTTAACCCTAACTTATTCTCTTTCTCCCTAACCCCGATCGGAACCCCATACCCCCTCCCTCACGGCTGCCGTCAACTATACACTCACATTCAACCATCAAATCAAGTGTTTGATTGAAGAACTAGGTGCTAGGAAGGTATATTTGATCATTCTATGCATTCTTGTTGCTTAATTTTGATGTTTGTTGGGGTAACCACAAACCCTAAGCTGCCGATTTTGTGTATGTATATAGCTAATATGATTGTGGTTGATTGAATGATGAATTGATAACTAAATTGAATCTTGTTGCATGTTGATTGTTGTGTCTTTGATTTGAGTTCAAACACAAACCCTAATCAAGTATGTAATATGTAATTGATGTGCATGGATGGTGTTTATGGAGTTTAGAGGATCATATGAATGCATGATAGTTCATAGGTTGTGAATATATTGAGTTTGGATGCAAACAGTTTCTGGACAGAATGTGTAATTGATGTTTAAGTGACTGTAACGAAGTGTAAACATGAAGATTGGTTGAGATTATTGGTACTACAGTAAACTAGGTTGAGTCTAGTTTCTATAGAATATAAATTTGTAATTTTTGGACAAGTAAAGGTTAACTTTTATGATTTTACAAAAACGTTGTGCAAAGCTGAGCTGTTAGACCTGCTGTTAGGTTATGTTGTAAATGTTATATCTCATGAACTACGAGACCAATTGGGTTGGTTCCACTTCTGGAAGTTGACTCATTGAGATAGGAACCTAACCCAAGTGGTCTTGCATTTATTGGATTTTTCGTTTAACGGGAATTGCAAATAACATTCTGTTGCGCATGAATTTGACTGTTATGAGTTTGATGTAATGATTTGATGATTGTGAGAAAACTGTGAGGAATAAAAATGTAATAAAATATGTTCTGGAAACCTAAGACATATGTGCTTCTGTGATGATTTTTGGTAAATTAATTGAGATGCTATGATTGGTGAAATAGTACAATCTTTCTAGTAGGATTTCTGTCTCGGTGAAACTAGCTGCCGAGTTGTGTAAAAATACATGAAACATGATACTTGTTATATAATTGTTATGTTTTGTCCAAAATGCCCTTGCGGGGAATAATTTCTAATTTATTGCCATGATTTGACCAAATTGCCCTCATGGGGAATAATGGCTAGTTAATTGTTATTTGTTGACCAAAATGCCCTTACGGGGAATAATTGATAGTAACGTACGTTATGAATACATGACACGTATATGATTGCTTACACATGTAATGTGTCACAAAAACACTTGTTTATGTCACCCACGATTCACAAACGAAACACGAAACATGTTATGTGCATAGGTATTATGTGCCGGGTCTAGAGACTCGATAATATTCCGACACTTAGAAAAAATCTCTTTGTTGTTTTAGAACGTTAGAGAGAGTTTTTCGGTGACGCGCATCTTGGTGATTTATTTTGGGAAATTCTTCGCAAACAGTGAGTTTCACTTTCCCCTCTTTAAACTGTTTTCAAACGTTTTTCACTAGGGGGAGATAACATACTCCACAACGCATTTAAGATTTTGTTATAAATTATATATCACTTGTAAAGGCTAAGTGGCAAACGAAATATTTGAAGTCCTACACATCGAACCGGTTAATATTTAGAATAGCGAGTCACTGTTGAGTAGTACTACTGGGTTTGACAAACCCCACCCAACGCTAAACTCGACTGGAGGTCGAGCGGGTGTAATTTTGGCTAACACGTACCATGGTCTGGAGGACCTGGTGACAAGGCACTTATTAAACGAGTCAGCTTCGGTGTCGAACACTTAGTAATACTTGTTGTATAGACTAGCTACCTATCGATATATAATTTGACATAACACTATCTGTAACGCTGTAACGCCGTAACGCAAAACGCTTAACGCAAAACGCTGTAACGCTGAACGCAAACGCTAAACGATTTATTTTTATATAACTTGTGAACTCACCAACCTTGTGTTGACACTTTTAGTATGTTATTCTCAGGTAGCCGAGGCGGGCGCACGGTTTAGGAACATGCATTGATTGAAAACGTTTTTGTCCTGCAAACTTATTTTTAACGGTTATCTTTGGTTTTAAGTCGTCCTGCGTGACGCAACTTTTGATTAAAGGTTTTTACGCTTCCGCATTAAATTACTCGTAAACGTTTTCATGGTTTTGAAACTTTATTTCATGGTTTGATTATAACTGATGATTCCGATCCTGCCAGTTCACACCCTCTGACGGTAAAACTCCGTTAGTGGATTTTGAGGGTGTGACACAAACCCTCGTCACAAGGCGAAAGGGAAGCGTAAAGAAGCAGACTTCCACTCGAGAAGAAATTTCGAGGGAACCTTCAAACCAAAGAACACGGGAGGAAACCCACGTGACTTCTCCAAAACTTTCAGACCAACTGTTGCGAATGCGGGAACGTCCAAATTTGCAAGGGACATTGCGGAAGCAATCGCTCCAAAGAGTGCCAAACAGATGTCCAACATAGGCACTTACGATGGCATATCTGACCCGGACGATCACTTGAACAGATTTATAGCGGGGGCAACCGTCAGTAATTGGACGGAACCCACATGGTGTTACATGTTCCAGATGACGCTCGTCGGGGCAGCCAGAGCATGGTTTGATCGTCTACCGGTTCACCACATCTATGATTGGGCAGACTTCCAGCACAAGTTCAGCCAACACTTCAGTCAACAAAGAAAATATACTGAAGAGCAATGGACGATCCTCAACTGCATCCGAGAAGAAGACGAATCTTTGCTAGACTTCATCACTCGCTTCAACTTAAAGAAGCTAAGTCTGGGCACTATAAGCGAAGATCTTGTTCGCAGCCGCTTTCATCCAGGGCGATGTGTACCCAGAGCTCATCCGCACGTTGACAGGTAAAGATGGCATGCCATCATGACGGCAGCTAAACGCTTTGCCTAAACGGAGAAGCAACTGGGTAGAAATCTCCCCCAGAGCACAAACCTCTACACGCAGAGAACAAGAGAAAATAACGTCCGTACCGCCCGACAAAATAAAAAGAGGAAGCTTGGTATTTGGCAGTCAAGGATAAACTTTGACACCTCATCCAGCTCTCGCCCTCTCTTAGGCGGAAGGGACAACATGCACTTGTCGAACCGGAATCCCAGATGGACGCCACTCACCAAAAGCGTCACCGAGATATTTGCCACCGAGAGGCTCCCATGGCCAAAGGCTCCAATAATCCGACAGCGTCAAAACGCTGATCAGAGCAAATCCTGTGACTTCCACGGGACAAAAGGCCACACCACTGAGGAATGCACATCCTTGAAGGATGTCGTCGATACATTCGTCAAGGATGGGAAACTCACACACCTCGTGGCGTCAATCAAGAACAGAGGGAGGAAAGACAATCGGTACAAGGGCAATGGAAGGAAGCCCGTCGACATCAGCATTCACATGGTTCACGGCAACATCAGCGGAAGAAAACAACGAACAACAGAGCCAACTGCGTGGAAGGAAGCAGAAGTGCGCTTCCCGCGTGTGCCAGGGGGGCAAACAAAGAAGGCCCCTTAGTCATCAAAAGCCAGCTAGGGCACTACATCACCTCCCGCACCCTGGCTGATAATGGCGCTTCCTCAACAGTCATGTATAGGCAGTTCTTCGACAAGCTAGACGACGAAGACAATGAACGCCTAGAAACAGTTTACGCCTCGATGGAAGGGTTCGATGGCAGCACAAACACCCCCTTGGGAATCTTATCTTTCCCCGTCACTCTCACGGACGGGAAGTACTCCCGCACGGAAGACGTGGACTTCGTTGTAATGAGGAAGCCACACCACACATACGACATTCTCTTTGGGAGAGACGGGATGGCAAGATTTAATGCTGTGGTGTCTTCGGTCCATGGTATGATGGGATGGCCAACAGCTGAGGGCGTCGCGATGATCACGGGCATTCCCCAAGTATGCATCGCATCCGTCTCATCTAAACCCAAACCAAAAATGGCTAAACCAACCATCTCTGAGCCAGAAGAATGGGCCTTCAATGGCAAATACCCTGACCAGGCTGTTACCATTGGCCCAACGATCACTAATCCCACACGCACCTTACTCAAACGCTTGTTGCAAAAAAATGCCGAAATCTTCGCGTGGACACCAGCTGACATGACTGGTGTACCTCGAAGTAAGGCTGAGCATAAGCTCAAGTGTGACCCGGCGTTTACACCGGTCATACAAAAGTGTCGCGTAATGGGTGCTGAGCAGGCTAACGCGTGTAGAACCCAAGTCAAGGAACTCCTTGACGCAGACATCGTACGCGTTAGTAAATATCAAACATGGGTTGCAAATCCCGTCATGGTACCAAAATCCAACAAACAATGGCGCATGTGCATAGATTTTAAAGACCTAAACAAAGCATGCCCCAAGGATTGTTACCCGTTACCCGAAATTGACCTTAAGGTAGATTCATTAGCACCGTTTCGCCTTAAATGTTTCCTTGATGCGTATAAAGGGTACCATCAAATCCACATGGCTGTTGACGATCAGGATAAAACCGCATTTCGGACGCCCGATGGCACATTTTGTTACCAAATGATGCCATTCGGACTAAAGAATGCCGGATCCACATACCAATGCCTGATGGACAAAGAGTTTCATGCTCAAATCGGGAGAAACTTGGAAGTTTACATGGATGACTTGGTCATCAAAAGCCTCGAGCCAGAGGCGATGTTGAAAGACATCGAAGAAACTTTCAACACGCTCAGAAAGATAAACATGAAGCTCAACCCGAGCAAGTGTTCCTTTGGGATGGAAGAAGGGAAGTTCTTAGGAGTCATCGTTACCAAAGATGGCTTCAGAGCGAACCCTGAAAAGGTCGAAGCCATTATGAAAATGGAATCACCTGCTACCATCAAACAGGCTCAGACACTGAATGGACGACTAGTCGCACTTAACCGCTTTTTGGCAAACCATGCGGATAGGTCGTTCCCATTCGTGTCAACATTGAGAAATTGCTTGAAGAAAACGCACTTCCGCTGGACACCAGAAGCGGAAGCAGCTTTTCAAGAGATTCGGTCACGCTTGATCGAACTCCCAACGCTCACAGCACCAGAAGTGGGGGAGGAATTAATTCTCTACCTCTCCGCCACAGACAGAGCAACCGGGGCAGTCTTACTAGTAGAACGAAAAGGCATCCAGATGCCCATCTACTATGTAAGCCGCGTCTTAACAGACGTGGAAACCCGGTACTCCACCCTGGAAAAATTAGTCTTAGCGCTTGTACAGGCTTCACGCAGGCTAAGACGATATTTCCAAGGCCACCCAATCACCATTCTCACCAACTTCAAACTTGCAAACGTTCTAGGCAAACCCGAGTTGTCAGGGTGCCTAGCCAAATGGGCAATTGAGTTGGGAGAATACGCGATAAAGTACAAGCCAAGACCAGCCATAAAAGGCCAGGTCTTGGCCGACTTTATTGCAGAAGTCCCCGCTTCGCGGGAAAAAGAGTGCCAGGAAGAGGCTCAACCCTCTCCAGCACAAGACATTAACGATGTCTGGCGACTCTATACTGATGGAGCAGCCAACAACGAAGGTTCAGGCGCAGGGTTGAAACTAACTAACCCATCAGGCCAAGAATACACTTACGCTATTCGGCTGGATTTCCCAAGTACGAATAACGAAGCGGAGTACGAAGCATTCTTGGCCGGCTTAAGAATTGCGCGTAAGATGGGGGTGAAAAACTTGGAAGCCCACGTGGATTCCATGCTAGTAGCCAACCAGATAAACGGGACGTACACAGCCGTGAACGACACAATGGCCCTGTACCTCGCACAAGCAAAAACCCTTATGCGCGATTTCAACGATTGCAAAGTTGTGCACATCAAGCGAAGCAAAAACAAATCTGCGGATGCGTTAAGCAAGCTTGCATCGTTAGCTTTCACCCACTTGGGAAAGGACATCCGCGTTGAACTCCTTGGAGCACCATCAGTCCCGCACAAGGAAATTTGTGTCATCCAAATCGGTACGGAAACATGGATGACGCCAATCATAAATTACCTTGCGACGGGTGTACTACCAGAGTCAAAGACACAGGCAAGAAAGATACGCTGTAAATCACTAAACTATCAACTCGTTGATGACATACTTTACAGGCGTAATTTTCTTGGCCCACTCATCAGATGCGTTGACGACCAAGATGCCGACTACCTCCTAAGAGAAGTACACGAAGGCATCTGTGGGATACACGCAGGTCCACGCGCAGTTGTAGCTAAGCTAAACAACGCGGGATACTTTTGGTCTGGGATGCACACGGATGCGCTGGCCTACATCAGAAAATGTAGGTCCTGCCAGCTCTACGCACCCAACACGCATCGCCCGAAGAACGAACTTGTTCCAGTCACTTCTTCATGGTCATTTCAGAAGTGGGCCATCGATGTGACGGGCCCATTTCCCACAGCATCAGGGAACGTTCAGTTCCTAGTGGTAGCCATCGACTACTTCACCAAGTGGATAGAAGCAAAACCCCTAGCCCAAACAACCGCAAAGCATATCAAAAAATTTATTTGGGAATTTATTATTTGTCGTTTTGGACTTCCACAGAATTTGGTGAGCGATAACGGCACCAACTTTGCTGACCAGAAGCTACAAAAGTTGCTGAAAGAGCTTCAAATCACCCACACCTTTGCCTCACTGGCACACCCGCAGGGTAATGGTGAGGTGGAAAGAGCAAACAAGAGCATCGTCGACGGCATAAAGAAAAGACTCTAGGAGCATAGATCAGGCTGGGTGGACGAAGTTCCACATGTCCTTTGGGCAAACAGAACGCTGAAAAAAGCAAGCACGGGCGAAACCCCGTTCAGCCTCACCTATGGCACTGAAGCCATGGTTCCAATCGAGATTGGTCTACCCTCACCAAGAGTCATAACTCAACCAGAAGACAATGATGCGGAAAGACGGTTAGACCTTATGCTAACCGAAGAGCGCAGAGACTTAGCCGCAGCGCGTGAAGAGAACTTCAAGCGACAAATGCAAAAGTACTACAACACGCGGGTGAAACTCTGCAACTTCAATGTCGGAGACTACATACTGCGTAACAACGAGGCTTCGAACCAGGAGCGCCCAGGAAAGCTGGCCCCGATCTGGGAAGGGTCATACATTATTAAAGAAGTTCTGGGAAAGTGCGCATACCGGCTCGAAAGGCTCGATGGCACCCCCATCCCAAGAACATGGAATGGAGCTCAATTACGCAGATGCTACATGTAGATCAATTCCAAACTTGTAACGAACAGGCCTAGAGCCATTTCTAATGAAAATGATTCTCCTTATCACATTGATGTTGATAGCCTTACCTTTATACTTATGAACTGACCACACTGATATGCCGGTATTCACCGCATAAATAAGTGAGGGAGGAAGTAAGTCGTTGCGTGTGGAAAGCGGCACAACCCGCATAAACACAAAAACAGTACAAATTTCTAAGGGGAAGATGAGGAAAACCTTCACGCAGGTCAGACATAGATGGAAGTTTGGTCATCCTACTAAGTGAAAGTGACGGCCCTACCCGCACAATCATGATAGAGGAAACAGAACATTAACCTATTATCTGACACGCGTCGAAAGGTTAACTTATTCAAAACACTTAGAAAACTGCTAAGTTAAACTAAAATATGCATGAGCAAATCATATAATGTTTACAAGGCAAGGCGTTAAAAAAACATTTATATTCACATTAAAAGCTGTTCAAACATTACAAAATGGCTAGGTATCTACCCGCCTACAAAAAGTACAAATTTATCCTAACAACTTGGAGGATTCTGAAGATTCAGGCTTCGGGACCACTTCCTCCAAACCCACTTGAACCCGCACCATCAGTCGACTGCGGCGGTTCGAGGAAAGCTTTGAGAACAGCTAGCCCGTCATCAGCAGCAGCAACTTCATTAACCTTCTCCACAACTGGATGAGAGAAAGCAGCATACTGGTTCACAGCTTGGTCATAGGCCGCTTCAGTGTCAACATCGTGTAGAGGAAATTTGGAAGGCGGGATGCCTTTCTCTGCAAATCCTAGACCAAGCAAGAAACCAGCTTTCTCTCCATCCTCATGAGAAGCGTTGAGGGCTGCACTCATGGCATCATCATAGGATGTGTTCGCGAAAATCCGATGCACAACCTACACACACAAAAAAAAAAAACTTTTCTAAGTATAAAGAAAAAAGCAAAGAGCAAAGAATAATTGAGCTATGCGTACCTACGGCAACGCTTCTCGTAGAAGCCAATCTTTATTGGACAAGGACTCTTGAAGGGTAGCTTGAGCTTGATCGCGTGCCCGTTCGGCCTCATTCTTATTAAGGTTGGCAAGCAACACTTCCTTGGCAGCAGCCTCCTCAACGCTTTTAAGCTTGCGCTCAGTGCGATCAAGCACACCCTTCTGATCCAAGAGCTCCTGTAGCTTCTTGGCATCCTCCAAAGCCAAAGCCTCATGAGCCTGCTGAAGCTTCTCCAGTTTGGCTTTCAGTTCTTCATTCTCAGCGCGTAGAGGCTCAGCAACGGCTTCAGCTTTTGTGGCCCTTTCAGTGGCATTACGCGCCGTTTCCTTATCCAACCTAAGTTGTTCATTAACAACTTGAGTAGCCTTGGAACGGGCCTCATGCCTGGCTTGGATTTCGGCCTCAAGATCCTTGAAGGCCTTCTCTTTCTCAGCAGCAGTGGCGGCAAGCTTCTTGTTCTCCTCCCGCAGCGATCGCACCTGAGCCCCCTCCAAGCTACGCGCAGTCTTTAACTTATCATTTTCACGACAAAGTAATTCGACACGCGGCTGCATCCGGGGGAGTAAAATTCGGAGCTCAGTGGACAACCGGCCTTCCTGGTAACTAACCATGGCCTCCCCCAATGCACCACTTGGAGCGGCATGGCGCGCCCAGTCGACGCAGTCTGCAGCCGTCGGGAGAGTTGTCCCTCGGCGGATATTCCACCTTGGGGCATAGACCTCATTGGAATCCGAAACTGCGAAAACAGAAAACAGTTAGGAAAAAATGACAAGGATGGATAACAGGCCAAAGTAACCCCACGCACCTGTAGGGTCGATAACAGGCCGATAGCCGCTAAACCCATCACCTGAACCTAAAGGATATCCATCCAAGAGGTCAAGGAGATGGGAAGGAGGCAAAGATTGGACTCCCTCATCAACAGAGGTAAGTCTAGAGGTCCCAACTCTAAACATACCTAAAGAACCGGCCAAGGACGAGGTAGTCGCTGACGCCGAATGTGACACTGTAGAAGCCACTGAGGTAGAGACCATCGGAGATGAACTCATTTGAGATGAACTCATAACCGTGGTAGACGCTGCAGATGAGCTCACAGAAAAAGTCACCGCCGGTCCAGTGAATGATGTAGTAAATATGGCACTGACTGCCGGCGGAGAAGTTGAACTGCTCAACGCAGCAACGAAAGTGGACGCCATCGTCGGCACAGCAATCATGGCAGATGACGTCATAACCGGAACAGTCGCTTCAACAGTATAAGCAACTGAACCAGTACCAAAAACAGGCGCAGCCGCCTGGGTCATCGCCTCGGATAGGTTGACCAAACCTATCGTCGTGGGTCCTGAACCACTTCCTCCCGCACCGCTCTCAAAAGCAGATAAGTCCACTCCTGCATAAAGAAAAACCAAAGATATAAAAAACAAAGGCGGAAAGAAATGCGAAAAAGATACACAAAAAGTATACTTACTGGTTTTCCTGATCTTGAAAGCCCTGACAGGCGGAGATGGACCCGATGAAACTGGCCTCTTCACGCCAGTTACCTTCGCAACGCTTGGCGGCTCGGAAGGGACAACCGTTGTCTCAACCCCTAAGACAATGGTCTCGTCACCACCACCAAGATTCCCCGCCGCCTCCTCACTTTCAGTCTCGGAGTCAGACTGATTCCCCAAGTCAACGAAGGTAGCAACCTTCGTTTTGCCCTTCACGTTGGCCGCCTTCTTTCTCCTTGCGATAAAAGGCCCATCTGCGGATCCCTCAACAGAAGATGACAAGATCAGAGGAATTCCAGCAGTAGTTTGAGCATGAAGAGGACGAGGATTAAAGAACTCCTTACCTGGCCGAGTGGCGCTAAAAATTTCGTGGCCTGGCGGGTAGACCTCTACGAATCTATCCGCAGTCTGCTCCAAAATGGGCAACTCGTTCTCATCAAGGTCACGAGTACCCAACCGCGCGGGACCACCAGTCTCCCGCGGGTGCAAGAGCGACTGTAAGTTGTTCCCTTCTGAAATAAAAACGATAAAAATGTTAGAAGGAAATCCTAAACCAACACAAAAGACGGAGCATACCATAAGGAATATAGTTCAAACCGTATTCAAGAACGATGGGTATTTGCGGCGTCCCAGACCCGGCATCCTTCCACACGCGGCTCATCCCAAGCATGACCATCCCAGACTCCGTGAAGCGATAAACAGGAGTCCGAATCTGGGAAATCTTGGTGAACCATTCCGTCTCCTGGTAATTGGAGGCCGGAAGGTTGGGAAGTGCCCTCCCATTCTTGAACGTCATCGCGATGGGAACGACACGAGTGGAAATGTAGAAAAACTCCCGCTTCCAAGAACGAAGACTACGCTCAGTAGCGCAGATCTTCAAACCCTTGATCCGAGTGACAAGGGTATACCAACCCTGGATGCACCTCCAAGTATAGAAGGTCATCAGGCGGTCGACTCGAGGCTCGATACCCAAAATACGGCACACCCATTCGAAATGGCGAACTTTGGCAATTGCCATTGGGTGCACCTCTGTCAGATGAACACCGTGTTTCTCCAAAACACGGTATACGAACTTCGTTAATGGGAATCTTAGATTCCCATATATGAAGAACGAATCGTAAACCCCTATCTTGCCCTTAGGGGCATCGTACACCGTCTGGTGGGCCTCCGGGAACTCTGGCTCATAGGGCTCCAGCATGAACTTCTTGACGATGTAATGGTATACATCGACAGAAAGAGTACACTGACACTCGCCAGCAGTACTTATCGGACGTGGACGTCGGGTTCTCGAGGTAAACGTCGGACTCCTCGACGTTAACCTCCAAGTCATGGGTAGAAGAAGACATTTTTTAAATGTTAAAGATGAAAGAAAGCGGTTTCAGGAGAATGCTCGCCGGAAAAGATGAGTATTCGCCGGAAATCGCTTAAAAGGAAAAGGAGAGTGAAGTGAAGATAATGGACGAAATGCACCCTCTTCCCCTTATATACTCATCGCAATGAATGCGATGAATTTAATGCGGATGAGAGAGAAAGCGCAGGCGCAATGCAACGGCGACACGTGTGGATAAAGCAAGCTGGCGACAGGTGTCGGAGTGGCGCGTGTCATGAAACTCGCGCCCACGCGCCTGAAAAAGCGTCCTGATTGAACACATGCTGTCACGTCGTCATAACTTCCTGCACATCCTGAAACCGTCAGAAGACGCCAACGTCCCTTCAACCGTTTGGACTGTCCTTATCCTTTCACCAACTCTCCGAATTCCAAAAAGATTCAAAAATAAGAGGGAATATACCCCCTTACCTTGGAAACAAGAAACCATGAGACAAGTGCGGGTACAGTGTTAAGGCGAAACCTTTCACATATTTAGCACTTGCAGGGAATTGAAACCAAGAAGATCGATCTTATGGGCCATGTTTGCGGAAAGGGAAATAACACCCCCGCATGGCGGGACGTTGAGAACTAGATTGTTTGAAGCTTCAAGGTGGAATTGGTTGTTTAACATAACTGATCACTATGTCTAAAACTACCAAAACCTCGTGGAGAATTTACAAGTGAAACTCAACACTCCCGACTTGCGAAGAGGTTACACACCTACCCGCATCATACCCAAAGATCAAGCAGAAAAAGTCGGGAATTTTCTGCAAGTGACATTAGGAAAACTGCGGGAAGAATCCCCACGGAGAACCTTAAAAAAACGAAAACTCCTTTTAAAAGCCCCTTGTTTAAAGTCCAAAAGTTCCCCTCACTTATTAACAATTCATGAGAGGAACAATGGACTGGGGGGACTTGAAGAGGTAGGTCCCCGCAATGCCCAGTTGGACCCGCAAGACTCACCTTGAAGAGGTACGTCTGCACAAAGACCAACTGGATCCGCAGGACCCACCATGCTTAGAGAGGTGAAGACCTTACACGCAGTAAGCCAGCTGTTCCCGCAGGAAAACCTCCCTTGGTACAGTACCCTTCCTGTCCCCGCAGCTGTAGGTACAAGCCAAGAAGGAAGGCTACCCGCACTAACAGTAAGGCTACACGCATAAGGCACTAACTCTTAATACTTCAGTAATGTCTCCTGAAGAAGGAATGAGCAGGGCGGGAATATTCCCGCCCAAAAGAGCCAGTCCGTACGCTTCTAGAAGATCTTTTGTACTATACCTACCAAGGTATGGACAAATAGACAAGATCTGACAAAAGCAACCCATGAACCAATCAAAGGGTGACAGCTCACCGACAATAGTACGAGGAGGAGCACGCTCCAGTACAAAATGTCACTATCAGCCGCTGCCTACCCACCAACTCCCATCGTGGCACGAACGTAGCCCATAGTTGGTGTAAAAGGAATATTATATACAGCTGGCCGTACCTGCTTGGAAACCTACATTCGGCTATAAATACTCCAACACCTTGGAACAGTATCATCATCTTCTCTCTAGCTATTTCTCTCTATATACACTTATATTCAGAGCAACCTAGCCTGATTCTCACGCCGGAGGGTGGTCACAAGGAGGAACCCCCCCCCCCCTTCTCAGTGACGAGCTTACGGTGTCTGTTTTGCAGGTTGAGAAGAATAACCATCTTTGCCGGACCTAACCCTCGTGGGAAACATCTATTTACCCTAAGATTATCTTTAATCTGCCGGGGTCATTTAGTGTTTCTTCAACACTTTACACATAGTTAAACCAAAGTTCATATATGTCTTCAAGTACTGAAAATGTCCAGTACTTGCAGATTCCTCTCCAGCACATATTATTGGCAACTAATCAATTTGCAGACCAAAATATCATTGGAAGGGGTGGATATGGGAACGTTTACAAATGCATTTCTAAAAAACACGGCTGCATGGCCATAAAGCGGTTGGTTCATTGGCAAAGTCAAGGAGATCACCAATTCAGGACAGAGATTGCTTTGCTTTCAAAACATAAACATGAAAATATTGTCTCTCTTCTCGGATTCTGTGATGAAGAAGGAGAGATGATACTTGTTTATAGGTACGAAAGCAACGGGAGTCTCGACAAACATTTGGGCAACCAACATCTTACTTGGATCCATCGATTGTTGATTTCCTTACATGTTGCCCGTGGGTTAAATCACCTACACGATGAAGTAGGACGTGGGGAGCGAATCTACCACCGTGATGTCAAAAGCTCAAATATTCTTTTAGACGAGAGCTGGAATCCTAAAATTTCTGATTTTGGTTTGTCAAGAGTAAGTTCAGCAAGTACGATGTCTTCCTTCGTTATCACCAATCCTTGTGGCACACTTGGATATATAGATCCAGACTACCGTAATAAGGGTTATCTCACTCAAAAAGCCGACGTCTACTCTTTTGGGGTCGTATTGTGGGAAGTTTTGTGTGGAAGGCTCGCAATTGTCAAGGATGAGCATGTGGATCTCTCTCTTTTGGCCGAAAAGCATCATCAAAAGAAAACATTAGATCGGATCATTCCACAATATTTACACAAACAAATGAACACGGATTCGTTAGATAAGTTTTCAGACATCGCCTATCAATGTTTGAAGAAAATAGAAGAACGTCCAACAATGAAGGAGGTCGTGGAACAGTTAAAAGAAGCTCTTCATAATCAATTAGTAAGTTGTGCAAAAACGTTCTGTACATTCTTTCTTCACATTAGTTTTGGAATTAAATATAACAAATAAGTTCCTTTTTTGTGGTTTATTATTATTTTTTATTTCTTTTTTACAAGGGTGCCGTTGATTGTTGAAATTCAGGAGTTTATGAGCCCAGATGATGGAAAGAGAGTAGAGAAACAAGCAAATCCGGCTACCGGAGACGAGAAAAAGAGAAAAGAGTCAAAAGACCCGCCATCGCCTCCCCTGCCGCAAGAGTTTGCTTTTCAAGTATTCCTGCATTGTGATGAGTGTGCTAGACAAGTCCGGCGATGCGTTAAAGAGTTAGAGGGTGTGTAAATTTCTTGTTTATTAGTTTCTTGATCTATTTTATTGGTTTAATTAATAATAAGTTGTATTAAAAAATAGGCGTTGAAGATGTTGTGACGGATTGTGCGACTCATATGGTAGTAGTGAAGGGAGAAAAAGCAGATCCATTGAAGATTCTAGAAAGAATCCGCAAGAAAACTGGACGAAAAGTTAAACTTCTATCACCGGTCCTAAATCCGACCATGGAGGAGGCCATCATAAAGATGGAGCAAGAAGAACCTTTTAAACCGGAAGAGAAGAAAGATGAGGTTGTTATTAGTTATTTTTTATATCTAATTGAGCTACCCAGTAATAGTACGCAATAGCACAATGTGTCAAGGTGCACCACTAGATGCTAACCGACCGCGCTTGAGGTGGACGCTATAGGTGTGCACAAAGATGTGCAATTTAGAAATCTAGAGATGTGCCACTACCGACCGAGTTAAAAAAACGAATTGAAAGAAAAGAAGAGAAATGGACTTTAGGAGAGATTAGAAAGGAAAGCGAATGGAAAGACATAACGTAACTTGGTGTTCTAGAGTTTTTTTTTTTTTTTCTTAAATAAACATATCAATTTTCTTTATTTAGATGTGTCAAAAATTGGGTCCCAATATGTAGAAACATAGATATTACATCAAAATAGCAGGTAGGCGGGCAACAAGTTGCGCCGCCACCCCTTTCTGAATTGCAAACCCTAACATGCTAAAGACATACCCCTGCCCATTTGGAGTCGACACATTGCTATGCACAACCTGTTGGACCCTGGTTAGAAAACGGATAGCTTCCGGTGCCAAGGAGCCAAATGTATCAAAAGCCAGAGGGACAAAAACATGTTGGTTCTCTTCGCAGGCTTTAGCATGTTTCTCCACCTTCTTCGTTTCAGCCCTTTTCATTGCTTGCCCAGCTACAAACCCATTATCCCTCAAACCAGCTAAGGGAGATACCCCTGTGAGGTCAACACAAGCGTGTTTTCCCCCGGCCCAACCAAAGACGAGCAAATCTGCCGGTCGTAGAGTGGATCTCCCTTCCGTGGGGTCTGTAAGGAAGTTTACGGGGGCTTCCTTTTTAGCTGATATCCCAGCTCGCCTTAAGATGTCCCAAAGAACGTCCCGCACCCAATCATGTCGGTATTTGAACCCAGGCATCTCCTTGCAATGAACCGCATGCTCTCCGAATTTATCCAGGCAGGCCTTACGGCAGATCGGACATGTTTCGTCTTCTGGGTACATTGGGACCATCAAACGGTACTTAAGAATGACCCTATACTCGACCGCAGACATGCTTTGGCCCAAGCCATCAATCGGGATGATGGCTTTATGTGTTCACTAGAGTTCGAAAGAAAAAAAACAAATTAAAGGTTTTATGTGTTCACTAGTCGAAAACAATAGTAAGTTTGGATAGAATATTAATATGAAAATTTCTTTTCTTTTTGTGGTGGTGGGGGGGGGGGGGTGGGGGGGATTCAGGAGAGAAGACTTTAACTTATAAGGGGTTCTATTTTGAAATCAATTTTGATTTTTGACACTAATTCACTGTCTAGTTGTCTGCCAACCCATTATAAAACACTAAAACTTCGTGCCAATATTGGTGTTAATGAGTTCCTTTGTGATAGTTTTGGTAAACAGAATTTAGTTTTTTTATGTGGATATTGATAAAAGTGTGTTTTCTGAGAGGGTGTTGTTTGATTTTTTTTTTTTTGGTCTTTCAGGAGGTAATGAAGCCGGAGAATTCGGGAAAGAAAGTGAAGGAAGAAGCAAATCCAGCCGCCGGAGATGAGAAAAAAAGGAGAAGGGTTAGACAGCCCACCACCGCCTCCCCCGCCGCAAGAATTTGCTTTGAAAGTATCCATGTATTGTAAAGACTGTGCTGCAAAACTCCAGAAATACATTGAGGGCTTTGAGGGTTTGATAGCTTTTTATTTTTATTTTTATAGTTTCTTGATTGAAAATTTGGCTAGTTCATAAATATTAATTGTTTTGCAAAACAGGTGTTGAAGGTGTTGTAACGAATCGTAACACTAATACGATCGTAGTGAAGGGAACAAAAGCAGATCCGTTAAAGCTTCTAGAAAAAGTTCAAAAGAAGACCAATCGAAAAGTTGAGCTTGTATCTTCGGTCCCAAATGTGCGAGTAGAGGAGCCCAAGAAGCCGGATAGAAAGCTTCAGCAATGCCCTAAAGCCTTGGAGGGTATGTACACTTCTTTTTTTATTAGTTTGAGTGACTCTTTGGTTTCGTTACTAATTAATGTTCTGAAAAATAGGCGTCGAAAATGTTCTTGTGGATTGCGAGACTGTCGAAGCGGGGAACACAAAAGCAGATTGCGAGACTATCGTAGTGGGGAACACAAAAGCAAATACTTTGAAGGTTCAAGAAACAGTCAAGAAAAAAAGCCGTCGAAAAGTTGAGCTTCTAACGCCGGTCCTAAAACTACCGGCAGAGGAGCCCAAGAAGCAGGAGCAAGAAGAACATCATATCCAGGAAGAGAAGAGAGATGATCTTACTATCCGAGATGTATATTTCTTTATATTTATCATTGTTATTGTTTACTTCTATTACTGAGTTGATATTTTTAAGTTAACGGGCTATTCAAATTTAAAACATAACTTGGCTATCTAATAAGTTTAGAAAATTGGATTTCATTAATCATCCAAACTATTAACCTTTGGTTGATATTAATCCATACATCAATATGGCTAGTAGCAATCATAACTTTCAATTTTGTTAGAATAACAATCCCATATCGTAACACCATTCACTTCTGATGACATAGCGTGTGCTGTGACAAAAATAACCTTATCATAAAAAAATCAATGAATGTTTAATATATAAGCAAAGCCCATTAATGTGCCGACCACAAAACCTAAACTTCATCCCCTCCCTTAGCTCGGCATCCTGGCAACTCCGGCCCCACCAGCTGACCACAACCAAAGACAGCCATTGGTATTAAGCGAACACAAAAAATTAACAACATTCCTACCCTCATCTCCACATTACCGTTCAAGCCATGAACATCAGTTTCCATGTCTACCTTTTTGCATTCTCATAATCTCATTGTTCCTCTTTTAATGCTTATTATGTGTTAGTGTTTCGAATAGTGGGTTCATTGACGAAGCTTACTTAGGGCCCGAGTGTTGGAAGTAATTTCAGACTTCAAGTCACAAGTTGGTGAACTTGAGGGACCAATATTGACAAGTAGGTCATAGTGGTTATGTTTCCTAATTGTATTGTAATTATAATAGGTAATGCCTTTGATAGCAAATTATGTTAGTTTTATATAAACCAAGTTATGGTTAGACATTATAGAGTGGTGTGAAGTGCAACTGAGTAGGGTTCATCCAAGAGGCACACACGAGATGTAACCGAGTTAGGGTTCATCTAGATGTAACCGACTTAGGGTTCATCAAGAGTCAAACCGATTTAGGGTTTGTAATCAGTTTTTAGTGTGATATTTTCTGATTAATATAAACGCGAGTTATCGTTTAATTCGTGAGTTGATTATCGACCCGGGACTTGACTGAGGGGGGGCGTGGCCCCCCTGTTTTTTTGCGAAGTATTGTAAATTTACCCGTTTTCGGCCGAAATATTTGATAAGTAGTGTAAATTTAGCCGTTTTCAACCAAAAATTTGACAACCTGTTTTATACATTTTGAGTCACCCCCCTGTTATCTTAGTTCAAGTTTCGCCACTGAGTGAGTCATTGTATTAATGTTTCAATCTTTCAACCACTTTTCGTTCACGTATTCTCATAATCTCATTGGCCGTTTAAAAAAAAAGTTTAATGAGAATTATGAAGAAAAATGGTTCAAAGTGTTCTCTCTTATTTGATTATTCTTGGAGCTTAATACCCTCAACGGATTTCTATCACCGGGCCTTGTTGTATGAGGTGGTCATCCAGTTACTTGTAACACCTTTTTTTTATTACAGTATAAAACCGTTCTTGAATCAATTAAATACAAGTTTTTTGTGGTATGAAAGCAGCTTCATTGAAAAAATAAAGTTAATTGAATTGAAAAGAGTTCAGGTGTGAAAAAAAAGGAAAAAAGATTGACAATGTATTTACCGTAATTATTTGCAAGGAAATTACAGTATCCGTTAATTTCAAAATAACGAGGGGATTGTAATTTTGAAATAATGGGAAAATTTTGATAATTAAATATTTATAATTTTATCTTAAGAAGTTTAGAAAACTTACTTTTTTTTTAAAATTCCCAGCGCCTAAGGTTGTACAACTATTTAGTCGTATTAAACGAGTCATAAATAGTAATGTCAAGATCTCATGATCTACAAATGTTAATTTTAAACGGTTTACTTTTGCTATTTAAAAAGAGCTTGTGACACAACTTGTTTTCCAACTCACGTTTGTCTTTTGTATAGTTGTAAGTATTATATTTAACGTATGACATGTAACATGCACAAAATGTAATGGTAGTGGGAAAATTTTTATTTTAATACGTTTATCATACATAGTTGAACTTTAAAAAAGTTGAAAAAACATAAATATAAATTAAACTTAAAGCCGCCACAACATGACGTCACTGCGCCCCACATCACTACATGATTACGTCACTGCGTCCGACATCACTATTCCGTCCATTCCCACAAACACACGAACTAGGATAATACGACGTCCGTATATTTGGCATTTGTCGACACCACATGATCAAGCGAGTTAATTCCTAGGAAAGGTCCAAAACAAGGGGAGTTCCATTATCCAACGTCATCTCCTATGGAGTAATATGTTTGTATACCTTCTCTAACACGTGTCCCAAACTATAACACCGAAAGTACAAAACGCGTTTTCGGAATATCCCTTAAAAAGGCACCCATCCTCATATGTGTGTATATATATAAGCCAATTCGTCTAGTGGTACTCTTCAAACAATATATCCACAAACGTACTTGCACATAGTTAAATCAAAGATCATGCCTTCCATTGAACATGCAAAGCAATTACAGATTCCTCTCAAAGACATATCATCGGCAACTGACGGGTTCGCCAACAAGAATCTCGTTGCAAAAGGTGGATTTGGGAGGGTCTACAAAGGCATATCTAAAACATACGGTCACATCGCTATAAAGCGATGGGATCATGGCCAGCAAGGAGACCGAGAATTCAAGACGGAGATTGCTTTGCTTTCGAAACATAAACATGAAAATATTGTTTCTCTTCTTGGATTCTGTGATGAGGACGGCGAGAAGATACTTGTTATAAGTACGAAAGCAACACGAGTCTTGATCAGCATTTAAACAGCAAAGATTTGAACTGGATCCAACGACTTCAAATATGCCTTGAAGCTGCCCGTGGGTTAAAGTACCTGCATTATGATGTTGGTGGTCGCCGCGAGTGAATTCTCCACCGTGATGTCAAAAGCTCAAACATTCTGTTAGACAAGAACTGGAAACCTAAAATTTCAGATTTCGGTCTGGCTAGAATGGGCCCTGCAAACATGAAGTCTAGCTTTGTGATCTCGAATGTTTGTGGCACACGTGGATATATTGCTCCAGAATACTACATAAACGGTTATCTCACGCAAAAATCTGACGTCTATTCTTTTGGGGTCGTATTATGGGAAGTTCTGTCTTGAAGGCTCGCACATGTGGTTTACAATGATGAGCCACTAGTTCTATCTATTTTGGCCCAAAGACATTACAAGAGTGGAACATTAAGCAGCATCATTCCCTCCGATTTACATAATCAGATAAATACAGCTTCGTTACTTGCGTTTTCAGACATCGCATATCAATGTTTGAAAAACGAACAAGAACGTCCAACAATGCGGCAAGTAGTAGAGCAATTACAAAAGGCTCTTGACAGTCAACTAGTAAGTTGCTACAGCCTTTAACATTCATGCATACAAAAGTCTCTTGATAATCAACTAGTAAATTGCTCTACTAATAATAAACTAGTAGAGCAATTCAAAGCAAGCTTATTAATAGAAATGTGTTGTATAACGAATAGTTGTTTTTCAGGCGGTAAACAACCCGAATGACGAAAAGAAAGTGGAGGAAGAAGCAAAACAGGCCGCCGGAGATGAGAAAAATGGAGTCAAGTCAAAAGACCCTCCACCATCTCCACTGCCGCAAGATATTGTTTTGAGCACATTCATGCATTGTGAAAACTGTGCTAGAAAAGTTCAACGATGCCTTAAAGGCTTCGAAGGTTTGTTTATTCTTGTTTTTTTTAGTTTTACCGTTTTTCATCGATTTATTTTGTTTTATTTAATACGTAATTAAGTTATTTTGATCATAACAGGTGTTGAAGACGTTCTAACGGATTGTGAGGCTCATAAAGTCATAGTGAAGGGAGAAAAAGCAGACCCGTGGAAGGTTTTAGAAAGAGTCAAGAAGAAATACAACCGGAAAGTTGAGCTTCTATTTCCTGAACAAAAACCGCAGCCTGAGGAGCGTAAGAAGCGAAAGCAAGAACAGCATGCTAAAACGCAACAGAAGAAAGATGTAGAGGTAAGTAATTATTATTATTATTTTTTTCATGCTTTAGTAGTTTAGACTAAAGGGCTTTGGCCTAAAGGTATTTAGATGTGATGTATATTAGTACTGTTCATTTCTAAGTGGTCGTGGGTTCTTGTCGGCACTTGACAGGTAATGTAGACTTAGTAGTAGATTTAGGTAGAGGTCCTCTACACAAATCGGGTATTAGAAAAACTCGGGTTCGGGTATGATCGGGTAGAGGAAAATCGGGTATTAACAATAGCCGGTCGGGTTCGGGTCCGAGTATTGCCTCTAAAAACCATACCCTATGTATCGGGTTCGGGTCGGGTATAGAACTGGGTATTTGAATACCCTGTCTCCGTGTATTGAAAAAACCATATTTTTAGATTGTTTCGGGATTTTTAGGGGTTGCATTTTTTAGGGGTATTTTCCAGTTATTTTCGGGTAATTTAGGGTATTTGGAAAACCTGGTTTCAAGTATTGGAAAAACCCGGTTCCGGGTATGGAACCGGTCCGGGTTTCTGGGTATTATTGGGTATAAATCGGGTTCGATTCGAGTACGGGTTTCGGCACTAAAATGCATAATCTATCCGTACCATACGGATAGGGTCGGGTACGGGTATTAAAACCCGGATATAAAAAAATCCGGTTCCGATTCTGAATTCGGATTTTCTGTGCACCTCTAGATTTAGGATGTGTGTGAGTTTGTCATTAAGAGAGAAAAAAAAAGTTAGGATGGCTATTAGATGCTAGATTTAGGGACAAGGCCCAAATTTCCAAAATATTTGTGACTTTGGGCTAACTTTTTTTTAATATATATATATTAACTTTTATTTTTCGTATGTGTTTACAGGATGTATATAAATTGTAGACTGATAAGTAATCACTATTATTATGTAAAATCCGGTTCGTGTACCAGTTTGATAACCGATCCTGTTACGAAAACATCGTTAATTAATAACAATCTCTATTGATCAAACTTATTAATTTGGGTTATTTTTCTTTTTTCCAACAGCCCGCACGAATGATTACAGTGGTCTTAGTATACATGCATTGTCAAGCTTGTGCTCGAGACATCAAAAAATGCATTCTGATGATAAAGGGTAATTTACAAATTTTATTATTTACATTTTCACAAAGTACTTACCAAATAAAGCTTTTGTAGACAAATTTTAATCTTGTTATTAATAAGTGATGATATTCTAACTTTATAACTTTTTGTATATGGCTGTAGGGGTGGACAGTGCAGTCCTGGATCCAGACAATTCACTAGTAGTGGTCAAAGGCGCTTTTCGAGCCGAAGAGCTGGCGGATCAGGTGCATAAGAAACTAGGCAAAAAAGCCGTGATCATGAACCAAGATCCCTATCCTAATACTGAGAAAGCCGATAGTGGTTAAGACGAGCAAAAAGGACGGCGATGGAAACGCCACTACCCCTGGCGGTGGTTAGATGAAGGAAGAGAAGAAAGCCTACTAAGGTCGTTAGAGAGGCGGCCGGCGAGAGGACAGAAGCCATTGAGAAGGAAATACAACTTATATAAGAGGCCTTATTAATTTTATAGAGTTAGTTGATGTTTGAATTCAATAAAGTGGCCTAGTTAGTTGATGTTTGATTTCAATATATTTTATTGAGTTTCCTTTGTTGTATTCATAGTTTAGTCAAATCATATGAAACTTGTTCATATGAAAGGCCGTCTCAACGTTCATGAAGGTCTAAAGCAACTAAAATCTTGAGGTCTTTTTCAGAAAAACTATTTTGACGTAAACCCTCCTCCTTTCTTTTCCTGGGCTTAGGACCGGCAATAATAAACTAATAAGTTTATAGTTTGTGGAGTTAAAAATTGTTGTTTCTTTAACTTTTAGAATGACACAATTCAAACTTTTAAATTCTGTTTGACATCATAAAAAATCTAACTATAAATAATCTAAAATTCTAAGATACAACAAATTGCAACCAAACCTCGCTCTTAACTTGTGGCTCATCAACAAGTTCTTAAAAAACTCACTTTTAAAACATATAGTACATAACTCATATAAAATTGGAGGCCTAAAAATACTGATGGCCCAAAATCACTACCTGATTTGGCTGGCCTAAGGGCCGGGCCTGTCCATATGTTGTGTTATTATAAACCTAAACGTTTTTGGCCGAATGGTATGCAAGTGTTCAAATCTTGTGATGAGAAAATGATGTAGAATTAAGGATTTATGAGTTCGTGTTTAAAGAAAAAACTTAATTAAAAACCTACCTCCTTATATATGTATTTGTTATAAATTATTATAACAACTCATATGATTATGATTATTCATTATAATCATTCATAATAGAAAAGCGCAACGAGAGAATTTTATGAGTAAATTAACAACGATTGACCCCAAAGGTGATTATGGATGTTAAAGAGACTTCCTTTTTATGGATTAAAAATTGTGGCAAATGATCCACTTTAGAAGGCTAGCTTGGTGTAAATTCTATTTTGTTAATTTTCGGTTATAAGTGTATGTCATTCTACTCCAGTTGGACACGTTTGTATGTGTCTTTGTACGTTTCCTTTAATTTGTATGTCTTGGGCCTAGCTACTAGTTATGCGTTTCCCGTTTTTGGTTAATATATTCGTTCTTTCAAAAAATCATATGATTAAAACTTAATGCAATTAGAAGTAGTACTTATATCTTTCAGTTACTCCTACGATATGTGAATTGACAAAATTCTAAACTTAAAACAAGTTGATAAAATCTCTAAATATTAAATTAATAATTTGTACACACTCAAAAACTACATACAACCTGTCACTTAAAAAATTCAGGTCATGTGTCGGCCCATGCCTCCAATGGAGCAATATATTGGATGTTTTACTCCTGATGATGATTTTGTAATAAGTAAATAAAATATAAAGTATACAAATTATTTTTTTAAATATATAAAATTTAAATCAGTAAACAAATGTTAGAAACGACAAGATAGTAGATATATAAAAGAAAATTGATACTGTTATTTTACACAAAAGATATAACAAATATATCTTCTTCCTATATAATAAAAGAAAATAAGTTTTGTGACTGTGACGTATAATAAAAAGAAATAATTCAATAACATAAATTATGTTTAGAAAGCTACGTGCATCTGCAGCATTATGGCACTACATTATTGCCACATTCAATTTACACACTCTCATCTTGTAAGGCTTTTTTGGTAATTAGTCTTTCGTATTTGTTTTATGTGTTTCGTTTGTGTTTATGTATGTTTGTTTTAGTTTATCTTTGTAATGTTTGGACCCAAGGTCACTTATACTTAAACCCATTGAGCCAATTAATAAGAAATGTGTGCATGAGAATACACACACTATATAATGTGTGTGTATCTCATACAAAAAAAAAACTTTTGACAAATCTTATCTGCAAACTCTCTTTCTCTCTTCTTATTCACGGCAATAATAACATCACAAACAAGATCCGAGATCTCGGTCCTAACTAATTGTTTCCCCCAACTAATGTAGAGGTTGATCCAAGATAACTAGTATTAGTTAGTGTGTTGTTAGATCCGGTCAAGGGACCTACACATCTTATCCATTTCTTATCGGAAAATATCTCATCGTCTCCAATCACTTAAAACGCCTATCAAGTATATCAATAGATGCAATACAACTTTATATCCAAGATATTATAAATGCATCCGTAACGGAGGGGCTGAAAACATCATTATTATATCCAACCCGTGCCCCATTGCGGGTAGTGGGGCTTTTATAAAAATTTCCCATAATGAAACGAAGCCTTTGGAAACATTACTTAATTATTAACGTGTACTCCTTTGTCACCACTAGTCTATGACTTTTTGTCACCTACCTTTTCTTTGTTTCTCTGAATCAATTTTGCTTTCAAATTAAGACAGCTTACACATAGTTAAATCAAGCTAGCCATCAAGGTTCATAAATATGTCTTCCAAGAAAGATATGCAGCACTTGCGGACTCCCCTCCAACACATATTATTGGCAACTAATGGATTTGCAGACCAAAATCTCATTGGAAAGGGTGGATCTGGGAACGTATACGAAGGCATATCTAAAAAGCACGGCAGAATAGCCGTTAGGAGGTTGGCGCGTGGACAAGGAGACCACGAATTCCGGACAGAGATTGCTTTGCTTTCAAAATATAAACATGGAAATATTGTCTCTCTTCTTGGATTCTGTGACGAAGACGGAGAGAATATACTTGTTTATAAGTACGAAAGCAATGGGAGTCTCGACCGACATTTAAACAACCAAGATCTTACGTGGATCCAACGATTGTCGATTTGCATACATGCTGCCCGTGGGTTAAAGTACCTTCATGATGATGTTGGGCGTTTCTACAGGGATGTCAAAAGCTCAAACATTCTTTTAGACGAGAGCTGGAATCCTAAAATTGCGAGCACGAATTCTTCCTTCGTTATCTCTAATACTTATGGCACACCTGGATATATAGATCCAGAGTATCCTATTAGTGGTTATCACAACCAAAAATCTGACGTCTACTCTTTTGGAGTCGTGTTGTGGGAAGTTTTGTGTGGAAGGCTCGCACTAGTTACAACCTACAAGGAGGAGCGTCGAATTTTAACTATTTTGGCCCAAAAACATTTCATAAGGAAAACATTGCATAGGATCATTCCTTCCTATTTACACAAACAGATGAATACAAAATCCTTACTTACATTTTCAAGCATTGCCTATCAGTGTTTGAAGAACGTAGAAGAACGCCCAACAATGAAGCAGGTCATGGAACAATTACGAAAGGCTCTTCATAATCAAATAGTAAGTAGTTGTAGTTTGATTTTTGCACATTTTCCTTTCTATAACTAATAATGCTTTGACGTCGGTTTTTTTCTCACTTTTACTAGCTCACCAAAATTTTCCCACTTACCTTTGCATATATAGTGGCCATCAGTAAACCATACGTGGCAGATCGCAGATCAAACTTAAATCCCAAAAAAAGAAATTTTATAATTTTGTTTGAAGGTTTTGTCTTTGTTTTCCAGAGGGACATCACGTCTCTTTCCATTGAAGTGAAGCAGTTGCAGATTCCTCTCCTAGAGATATCATTGGCAATTAATGGATTTGCAAACAAGAATCTCATTACAAATGGTGTACATGGGAATGTATATAAAGGAATATCTGAAACATATGGACAGATCGTCGTAAAGCGGTTGGATCGTAGACAAGGGCAAGGTGACCACAAGTTCAAGAAAGTGATTGATTTGCTTTCATTATATGAACATGAAAACATTGTCTCTCTTCTTGGGTTTTGTGATGAAGATTCTGATAAGATACTTGTTTATAAGCATGAAAGCAAAGGGGGCCTCGATAGACATTTGAGCAACAAAGATCTTACCTGGATCCAACGACTTCTGATTTGCATAGATGTTGCCCGTGGGTTAAGGTACCTTCATGATGAAGTTGCAATTCAAAATAGAATTATCCACCGAAATATCAAAAGCTCAAACATCCTTTTAGATGAGAATTGGAAAGCTAAAATTTCTGATTTTGGGTTGTCAATTGCAAGCCCTGCTAATATGCAGCCTAGCTATCTTATCGAAGATTCTTGCGGCACACCAGAATATATTGATCCAGAGTATGTGAATACTGGTTATCTCACAGAAAAGGCTGATGTTTACTCTTTTGGGGTTGTATTATGTGAAGTTCTGTGTGGAAGGCTTGCACATGATACATCGTATGATGATGAGCACCAATATCTTTCTCTTTTGGTCAAATTACATCACAGAACGCAAACGCTAGGTACAATCATTCATTCCTCTTTAAGAAGACAGATAAACACATCCTCGTTGCTTACATTTTCAAACATTGCCTATCAATGTTTGAAGAATGTAGAAGAACGTCCAACAATGAAGCAGGTTATTGAACAACTACAAATAACTCTTGATAATCAACAGGTAAGTTGTCGCATTCTGCATAGTGGCTAACACATTTTATTGATTTTGTCATCAAAGCCCTTTATTAGTCACCTTTGTCTTCAATTTAAATGTTTAGATTGTCAGATTTTCATTCTTTTACTAGTTGACCAAAGCACGCTAGTTACGTAAACCCTTTCTAGAGTTTAGACTTAAATTCTTTTCGTTAGACACGTTACTAGAAAATCAGGTAACCATATGTAATGAAGATTCGTGGATCAAACTTAAATCCAAAAAAAAGTCATATTTTTTATTCAAGATTTAAAAATGAAAATCGTCGTAGTAATCGCGGGTAAACATTGGCAGATCGCATAGGCAGATAGAAAAAATAGCGGTCCTTAGTAAACCATTGGTGATCACCAACATATCAAACTTAAATTCGAAAAACAATAAGCAGAATGATTAGTTTTTTAATTTAATATCGCCTGTCTTTCAACTTTTCCAGATTCAAACCACACCTCTCTCCATTGAAGTGAAGCACTTACAGATTCCTCTCCAAGAGATATCATTGGCAACTAATGGATTTGCAAACAAGAATCTCATTACAAAGGGTGGTGGATTTGGAGAGGTCTATAAAGGAAAATCTGAAACATATGGCCATATGGCCATAAAGAGGTTGGATCGTAGAAAAGGGCAGGGAGACCACGAATTTAAGATAGAGGTTGATCTGCTTTCAGTATATAAACATAAAAACATTGTCTCTCTCGTTGGATTTTGTGATGAAGATTCGGAGAAGATACTTGTTTATAAATATGAAAGCAATGGTAGTCTCGACGGACATTTAAACAACCAAGATCTTACTTGGATGCAACGACTTCATATTTGCCTAGATGCTGCACGTGGGTTAAAGTACCTTCATGATGATGTTGGACCTCAACATCAAATTATCCATCGCGATGTCAAAAGTGCAAACATCCTATTGGATAAGAAGTGGAATGCTAAAATTTCTGATTTTGGGTTATCAAGAGTAGCCCCTACCGATATGCAAGCTACTTATCTTATTACCAATGCTTGTAGTACACCTGGATATATTGATCCAGAGTATATTAACACCTTTTATCTCACAAAAAAATCTGATGTTTACTCTTTTGGGGTTGTATTGTTTGAAGTTCTCTGTTGTAGGCTCACGTTTGTTAGATCGTACAAGGATGACTGGCGATTTTTGACTAATTTAGCCAGAAAACATTACTTAAGACAAACATTAGATATGGTCATTCCTTCCTATTTACACAAACAAATAAACGCAGAATCGTTAGTCACGTTTTCAAGCATTGCCTATCAATGTCTTAAGAACGGAGAAGAGCGTCCAACAATGAAGCAGGTTGTGGAACGATTAGAAGAGGCACTTGATCAACAACTCCGAAGTGGTTGCAGTTCTCATCAGGTTTTACATATTTCTATCGATCTTAATTTGGCATTAAATACCTATATTAATCACCATTACCTTCAATTGTATATTATTTTGCTTACTAGACAACATTTCATTTTAATGTAGTTTTGAGGTGGATGAAGTTAATTTTAATTTTGATGCAGGATCCTGACACAGAATTGGATTCACTGGCTACTGAAACATCCTCACTCCCAATAGATGAGCAACAAGTTCATGAACTTTAGGGAGTACCACAAAAAAAAGATCACCATAGTGGATTCACAAGCACCCGGTGATCAATTAAAAGCCCGAACTTGCCTTAACATATTGCTAGGTGATTCATAAACATAGTGGACTCACAAAACCAGACTGATCGATGAACATCTTTTCAAAACCGAAAAAACACTAAGTTAGGATGAGTATCTTGGCTATACTAGAATGTGTCCAAGTCCTTGAAATCCTGAAAAGTTTAAAATTCAGAATTTTTGAATTGAGGGGCTGGAGCAAAGAGCCAAAAAAAGTGGCAAAGAAAATGTGTGATGTGTTTGGTTTTCAACCATTTATAGATGTTGGTGAATCTACATTGTATTCCGGGATTGAATTCACATTTTGTTGAAAAAAATATAGATAAAACAAAATAAATAAAGTTAAAAAGGACAAAAGAAAATAAATCAACTCCCAATAGAAGAATTCATCCCCATTCCCTAATCCCACAACCATTATTTATTTACATCATACATCATATAACATCTAAAATGAAGTAAACCAAGGATGAAACTCATGCCCATTAATTCTTGATTAACCACTTAGGCCAAGTTTATCAACAATCTTTTAGGAGGTCATTACACTGTTTGGTGGGCCACTCAATTAAAAAAATAAGAAAACATGAGTTTTGTTTCCCAACCTAGCTTGTTGTGACAACCTTGAGTTGCAATCTATTATATGCCACATGTCACTAACTAATTGTCCTATATATTCTATTTTTTTTATTTAACAATTAATTTCACATATAAACTAGTTTTTCTTCAATAAATATTAATATTAAACTTTTTTAAAAGAGAGAAAAACGCATTCATGTTTAGTTTTTTTCTGTGAACGTTCCGATATAAATTTTATTAAGAGTTTTGAGAAAAAAACGTATATTTTTTTTATTATGGTTGTGTTGCAATATTATTAGTCCGTAGTCTTATTATCTTAAAAGTCTATTTTTTAAATATAGTGTGAAAACTATAAACCATATTTATGTAGTTAAAAAGTAGGTTTGAGTTGAGTTGTGAATGAAAATGAAATTTTGGATTAGTTTTAATAAATATGTTTATTAATTTATAGAATAAATTAAAATTTAAATAAGATATATGTATTAAAATAATTGGTTTGGGTTGTGTTGTGAATAAAAGTGAAAAGTTGGATTAGGTTGGGTTGTATAGGTGAAAGAGAGGAAAATTAGTTTTTTATTAAAAAGTTGGGTTGTGAATAAAATTAGTCGTAGGGCCCAATTTAACTCAAGTATTTTTACAAGTACCAAGTTAGCAAAACAAAATGGGTCGGGTTCAAAGGTGAGCCAGGAGGTTTTTCATAGGGGCGGCTGGGAGGCTTAACACTATTTTAAGGGGGTGCGACCAGGATTTTTACATATATGTAAGAAAATTTTAAGGTTGTTATTTATAGGAAAATTGGTTTTTATTGGTTCCAACTATTTAATTTTTTTCGACGCTGGTCCCAACTTTCATTTTGGCTATTAACGGTCCCAACTTTCACATACGTTTCGTCCACCAGTCCGAGACTAACGGAGTACTAACTCCGTTATGTAAATGTTGATGTGTCAATCCTAGTTGTCAAAATAATTTGACATGGCATCCTACGTGGACCTTATGTCTATGTATTATACTTAAACCCCAAATTATCCCAATGTTCAGTTACTCTACAAAATCCCCAAATTATCTCTCAATCCCTAAGTGAATCATTGAATCGATTTCACTATCAAGCCCTAATCACACTCTGCTCGCAATGATTTCATCATCATCTTCTACATCTGCTCATAAGAAAACCCCTAAAAATTTGAAACTTGATTTACAGAGCAATGTATACTACAAACACGATTTATACCGAAGAAAACCCCAAATAAAGTAATATGGTTCAAACACGATTTACCCCTAAAAAGCAAGTGAGAGATCAGTGTTGGTTGAGTCATATGGTAACTGAGGTATACCTGCAAGTATATTGATATTATTCAAACTCGGTGAGAAGAAATTAAGTGGATGTTGTTGTGGTTCTGATCTCATCTTTGAATGTGCAGAACATGGTTTGATGATAAAGGTGAGAAGAAATTTGGGGGTATTGATGGGTGAGATTTGGAACCCATGTTTGAAATTGAGTGTGTTTGAGGATAATGAGAGAGAATGTGGTTGTGGGTGTTGGTGGAATTGGGGGAGTGTGACGTGGAGTATAATACACAGATATAAGGTCCACGTAGGATGCCATGTCAAATGATTTTGACAACCAGGACGGACACATCAGCATTTATATAACGGAGTTAGTACTTCGTTAGTCGCGGACTGGTAGACGAAACGTATGTGAAAGTTGGGACCGTTGACAGCCAAAATGAAAGTTGGGACCAGCGGCGACAAAAATGAAATAGTTTGGACCAATAAAAACCAATTTTCCTTATTTAAATATATAAAACTAGGGTAAATTAATCTTCGCGATCGCGCAGGGACGTAACTGGAACTCGATTAATATGGAATCGCAAATGATGTGTGCAACTTATCTGGTTTAACATTTTTCAAAAATACTATAAATAAAAGTTTGTCTTATAAAAATAATTTGGTCAAGTAATATATAAAATAAATAAGTTCAGCTCGCTCGCTCGCTATACAATGAGCACCAATAATATCTACGTTAAAACATAGATAAAGGTATTCGTGGAAGGCTCTATTCTACTGAAACTAATTATTATTTGTATGAAAAGTAATTGCCGGTACGTAAGTTATTTAAGAATCAAAGTTAATTTTAGACGTTGTCAGAGATTTAGTACCTCCACGCCTTAGCCTTAACCATCCGACAACGCCATTTGCTTGGTTACGTTCTACCCAATAAATATATATATATATATATATATATATATATATATATATATATATATATATATATATATATATATATATATTAGCGTTATTGTAATTTTTAACAAAATGACCTATTTAAAATATTGAATCAGGAGCGAAGAGTTAAGCGTTTAAACAGGTCCGTGCACAAGATACCCACTAATATACCATTTTACCCTTATGGCCATGGGGACTTGTAGGGTAGCACCCCAAATAAGATATCTACAGCTAGGGGTGAGCAAGTTAACCGACAAAATCGTTTAACCGAACCATAACCGGCATAACCGAACCAGTTTTAACCGATAACCGACATTACTGGTGGGTCGGTTTAATGAATTTTTAAAAACCGTCCAATACGGGTCGGTTTTGGTTAAAGATAACTCCAAAACCGCCATAACCGCCCGACCTATTTCTTTAACCAACAATATGTTTGGGATTAACTTTCACAAAAAATGTTGTTGGATTATATTATTTTGATGTTTTTGATTCAACGTTTGTTATCAATTAAGTTGATTTCATTGTTGGATTATATAATGTCATTCTTATTTTGAATATTTAGTATACTTTGTTATATTATGTCATGTTGTTTTTGTAATAATTGGTACCAAACTTTCACTACATTTTTTTGTTACGGTTAACCGACTCACTATAACCAAAAAAACCGATTAATCATAACCGCCATAACGGGTCGGTTATGGTTATGGTTATGGTTAACCATTAACCGACATATCGGTTATGGTTATTGGTTTGGCTCAAACCGCCCCAAACCGACTCATTCGCACCCCTATCTACAGCTATACCATCGCACCTACAGTTACGAGACAAGAAAACAACATCTACCAAGATCGAGACAAAATAGAAGATTATGCAAAATCGTATATAACGGCTAAAAAGGTGGACCACCACAAGGTCGCATGTGGAATATACCTAATAGTGACATTACATGTTCCCTAAGGACCACTAAGAATATTGTACGATTAGGTAGATACAATTATAAATAAAAAGTCCTGTGTTATCAATGTGATATAATATAATATATCAGCAACCCAGGCGCAAAGATATGTCAAATCAAATGTCAGAAAAGCTCTGGAAAAGCAACCTAAACGAGTGGACCCACAACCAAGGCCACTAAAAGACAAAAGTACAAGTCAAACGATCCAAGCCAAATGCCTCGCATCAAATGACGTGGGGGCTTATAGAGGTAACACCTCAGACAGTGGCAGAACTTGAACATCTGAACAGAAGAGCCGAAATAAATTTCAGCAAGTCTTATAATTAATATTCGCTTCTTCAAGAATAGAATGCATGTGGTTGGTAAGGTAACCAAAATAGTAATGAAATAAAATAATGTATTTTAATGTAATTTGTATAGGAATAAAATGAACAATTCCATTATAAATCAATTAAAAAATAAACTTCAATATAAAACAAATAAGTAATTAAAAATTAATAAAATAAATATATAAATGAAGGAATTGTTACCATCGAGTTTAGGCTTAGGACTATGGGGTAATTATATTTATATAAAAGGCCACATGGCTATGCTCGGTCAGAAGTAATATAAAGAGTCAAAGACTCAACATAGTTATAATATTATTATATTTTTCTTCTTATTCTTCCTTTTTTCTTCAAATCGAATCTTCTAAGGTCCAATTTGAAAAAAAAAATGGTTATTCATTCTCTATGTTTCATTCACCTCACTTAGTGTTCATGCTACAAGTTTAGTTAAAAGATTAACATAAAATACTTGCATCCCTTCAATGGACCGTTAAGCAATTCTATCTGGTATGCTACATATTCGAGAAACGGGGGAACGAACCCTCCGCTCCCCAGTTAAGGTTCGCCTTTGACCCCAAATAAGCCATCTACAACTATACTATCGCACTTATACAAGACAAGAAGGATAACATCTACCAAGCTAGAGACAAAATAGAAGATTGAACATATCGTATATAATTGTTGAAAAAGATGGACCACCGCAAGGTCACACGTGGAATATACCTGACAACGACATTACATGGTCCCCGAGGACCACTAAGAATATAGTACGATTACAATGTATCATCTATAAATAGAGAGTCTTGTTGTAGCAGTGTGATATGATACAAGACCACCCACTATGGGGCGCCTTTGATGGCCAAAATGGGCGCCCTTGGGCGCAGAACACCACCAAGGGGCGCCCTTGGTGGTGGGGCGCGGAGCCAAGGGTTGTTCCAACGATGGGCGCCTTTGTGGTGTGAATGTGGGTTCCCTTCTCCAACTGCTCTCTCCATCTCTCACACACACACATACATAAATATATATAAATATATATATATATGGGCGCCCTTGGGGCATTAAATCAAAGCGGGACATTAGTAGTTGGGGCTTTGATGCCCTCCGGTGCTTACGTGGTGCTGACGTGGTACTGCGGAGGGGCTTCGATGCCCCCACCATAGAGTATGGTCTAATAGTGTAAACATTGGCACGAGATACCCACTAATTTATCATTTGACCCTCAAAGCCCTGAGTATAAATAATCTCATTCTCTACTCTCCCTTCATTTTAACCTAATTTCACCAACATGTAGAAACAAAAGAGGCTAATGGAATCTCGGCCACCCATGACGGCGACCAAAAACCAGCAATGGTGGTGTTAGATATATATTGATTATGGCAGCCCCAAATAATCTGTTAGATCCAACAAGTTAGTTGATGGCAGTTAGCGGAGATGGTGATGAAACCCGATTGTTTTGGTTGTTCAAGAGGTGGTTAGCGACAGCTAATGGTGATGAAACCCAAGGTACTTGCCATTATTAATGATTACATATAATCAATTGTTCAAATTGATTTCTCGCACTTCTTGCTCTAGATGATTTCTCGTAGACGAATCATCCCCTATACACACACACACACACACACTAGTGCTATTGCAATTTTTAACGAAACGACCTATTAAAAATATTGAATCAAGGGCGAAGAGTTAAACGTTTAAACGGGTTCGTGCACACGATACCCACTAATTTACCATTTTAACCTTAAAGCCCTAGGTATAAATAATCTCATTCTCCACTCTTTCTTCATTTAAACCTAATTTCATCAACATGTAAGAGGCAGGTGGAATCCCGGGCACCTATGACGACGACTGAAAACCAGCAATGGTGGTATTAGATAGAGATTATGGCAGCCCTAAACTACCAATTAGATCCAACAATAATTGTAATTAGTTGTTGCTATGAGGTTTGGGGTTAATGATGATGAAAGCCCTAAAAAGGGTTGTTTGGTAGTGGGTTTGACAGTTTCGTGTTGTTTGGTTACACGAATATGGTCCGGTGGTGTTTGGTTGTTGGATAACCTTGTAATCTCTTGTCAAAGCTAGCAAATTGGTCAACTGTGGTCAAGCCTAGTCAAACTCAGTCAAGCCATACCAATTGGAGACTTTCTTATGTAATCCCCCTCATAAAACAATTAGTTCAATGAACTTCGATAAGGTGTAGGTGTAGTTATGGATGGTATATTGTTTTGGCTTGCGCGCTGATAAAATTATTATAGATGGTAAACTTAGGTCTCTGATTGTTTCATTTGATATGATAAGTAAAGAATTTAGATAAATATACCTCCAGGATATTTTAGCATGCATGCATGTTTATGATTTGACACTCTATAAACTGAGGTAGATTCTTGTTATACCAAAGGTATTTTATGGAGGATGATCACTAAACAAACATAACAAGCCACGAGAGCTGCTGATTGTGATATCAATATCATTCATAATAGGAATAGGCGGAGATCCTTTTTGAACGAGGAAAGTGTCATCATCAACAACTAAAACATATTTTGGCTTAGAATCAACAGATAGTTGATACATTACAAGTAGATGTTCCTTTTGATCGCTATAATGAGCGATAAAATCAGCGTCATATTTCCTAGACTTCCATGTTTTGAAGACTGTTCGGAATTGAACCAACTATTTAAGAGGAGGCCTTTTAATGATTTCCACTTAGCTTTCGAATGATATGCTTAATGGCATTTTTATTATGATTTTGTAACAAGCCTTTTCAGAGACCTAAAGCGAAATAAAATCTTTACATACAAGAAAAAGACACATATTTGTCAATTCAACTATATATTTTACATCCTGTGTTGGTGGCCCACCAGTCGAAACAAAGTCTCTTAAACCCAAATAACGGGTAACCCGCTATAACCAAATTCAAGAATAACCTGAAACTAGAAAACTCGAACAACAAGCAAACCCTAACCATCTTATTACCTAAGAAATGATTTATATGAGATCCAAAAAATACTTTTGATATGTTTGGTTGAAAGTAACGGAATGAAGAGGGAATGGAATGAACAAGGGAATGAAATGGATCATTACCATTCCTTTGTCTTGTTTGGTTAACCTATGAGAATGAAATGAATAATTACTTTATGTTGTTTGGTATCCAAAAAAAAATTGTAGGAACGTAATAGAAATAATAAAAATATTCCTATTTCAAAATATATTTTTTTACAAAAAAAAAACTGAAATAGCGACAGTGGTGGTAGCTCCGGAGACGAAAACGGTGGTGGTGGCGGCAACGGTGGTTGTGGCGGTTATGGTCAGGTGGCGGTGGTAGCGCTGGTGGTGGTGGCGACGACGGTGGCGGTGGTAGCGCTGGTGGCGGAGGTGGTGGCGACGGTGACGGTCAGGTGGTGGTGGTGGTGGTGGTGATGGTAGCGGTGGTGGTTGCTGTTTGGTGGTGGTTGTGTTGAGAAAGTAGGATGATAGATGAATGTAATGAAAACACAAAGAGGGGATGGGAAGGAATGGCTTTGATGGCATTGGATTCCATATGTAATGGATGATTTCATTCCATTGAGTAACCAAACACCACTTTCTTCAATCTCACGTAATGAATCATTCCATTCTCCATATCATTCCTGCATACCAAATGCTACCTTAATGTCATGAGCTAAATCAAAATACATACTGTATACCTTTATTTATGTCAAAGGCACAAGACTTAGATTGCATATACTCGCTCGTTTACTTGATTGTCGATGGTATCAATTTCTAGGGTTTTTGCTTAGCTAGAATTCGAAAACTAGATTAACTAAAATACATAACATTAACATTTAAAAAAATATAATAAATAGTGTAACATAAATATTTAATTGAAGTTTAAAGGTCTCAAGTTCGAATTTCATTACAATCGGGTTTTACCAGTAGTTGGCTTTCAAGCGCGATTTTTTCCCAAACAGGAGATAGTGGGTTTGGGCTACTCAGTTCTATCTGCATTCATGGTCGTATAGGTCCTCTTTTGCCATTGGTTACCCCGGGTAGCCAGACTTTATTCATTAATAGTTAAAAAGACAAATTATTCAAATATTTTTTAACTAAAAATTTCAATCTCAAATGATAAAACCAAACTAATTCCAACAAAAGTTGTAAAAACTGAAACAATAATCTGAATAAAGTTAAACTCATCTAAAACAAAACTAAAAAAAATCGAAACGAAACAAATTTATAAAAACTAAAACCGAACAAAAATCAAAAATCAAAATGAAATAAAAATAACTATCGTGAAACTTTGAAAAGAAAAGGTAAAACTCATTAAGGAACGCATGTATTAATAGTACAGTAAATCAGAATATTCTGAATGTCATTTATTTATTTTGAATTATTTTATTGGCATTAAATAATGAATATGTATGATATTTAGAGCATTCTTGCCAAATGTGACTGGGAAGAAGAACAAAGCAAATGAAGCATGCCCAAAAGTAAACCAACCCCTTGGGCTGCTACGAAAAACACCATCAGATTTCAAAGTAGCATGATATAATTCAAAAATTTTCCCTAATTAGCTTCTCTATCTTTATAATTACACTAAAAACATTATATTTTTCTCTCTCATATACAATTAAATAATATTTTTTTGCATCTTTATCATTACATTTTCCCTCTCCTCCATTCACAACCACTTTTAATATATTAAAAAATAAATAGAGGATAAACAATGTTCTTCTAAATTTACTCATATCTTTAAAATTTTCTCTTTGCTTCACTCACAACCACTCACGAAATTCTAAAAAAAATTAAAATTTTCACTTACAAAATTATAAAATAGCTGTTGTAAATGTTCTTATACAAATAGGTTGTTTGAATACCAATAGTTACTTTCCTTTTGTTTTTTGTTTTCTGTCAGATTTGATACGTTGTCTCTTAAAAAAGAAAGAATGTCTTGGGTGGTTTCTGGGTAACGCTCTTTAAGCCCCTCGAACATAAAATAACCCGATTGAGTCCTTGTTGTTTCTTGATCGTCGGTATGCGTCCCTGATATTGAATCTTTGGAATTGGAATATTGCTATCACCACTCTTCATCTTCATCCATATTTAATCTTTTTAAACGTTTCTTTGGATTTTTATATCAATAATATTTACTAATTTCAAAACAACTATTTACTAAACAAAAGTGAAAAATATAACCAAAGAAAAGGTAAATTCCAAAAATAATATTTTTTTTTATCTTCGTGACACCGGTTGACCATATCAGATGGTGATGGGATGTGAAAAGAAGTTTATGCAAATAAGTTGTGAAAACCATATTTTACTTGGTTACAGTTGCGGATCCGTTATTTTTCATCCGCCTGGGCGAAAAATGGATTCGCTAAAATGGGTCTCCTAAGACGGTTCAGGTAAATATGTTAAAACGGGTCGGTTAAAGTACATACCTACTCTTAACTTGCTAAGTCATAACAATAAACTTGTCAGTTGTCACATCAAGAAGTTGTATGGATAAAACACGAGTTTATTGTTTCTATAGCATCAATTAACTTTGTTGTGTTTCTATTAACTAATGAGCTACTTTCTCATTGCGAAGTGTTTTAACTGTTGGGTTGATAATTACCCAACTGATACAATTTAAGTCCTAGATATCAAATACTTGGAAACAATTTATGATTTTACGTTCTCCCGCAAGATGGTTTAGGTGCTTTAAGTTCATTTACTACAAACAGTATATGTGTTTTGTTTTGGCATTTTCTTAGAAGTATTCACATTTTGGAATTTGGAACCGACTTAGCGAAGTAACCGACTTGCAAAATTGAAGAGCGAATCGAATTCGAATAGATTTAAAACAACAAAGCGATCTTGACTTTACGAATGGAACTCCAAACTCGATTTTAACTTTCAGTTTGTGACACGATTTTATTTTGAACTCAAATTCGAATGTGGCACGTTAGTCTAGGGCGTGCAATTTTAAGCTTTGGAATTGAAGATAGAGATGGACAAAAAAACCCGGGAAATCAGGCCGGTCCTATCCAATATGCGGGTATGAACCATGTTTCTCGCAGAAATCGTACCCGAAACCGCTGGAACCGGTTCCACTTCAGCCCGAACCTGACCCAGCCAAAACCCGATAAAAACCAATGAAAACCCGACTATACCCCGGAACCAGCTCCTACACAACCCGGCTCTTAACTTTTGTTGACCAAACACGCAACCAGTTCCTACTCGTTTCCGGTCTGATTTCTGGCCGATTCGGTTTGTAAAAAAAACTAGTTTTGTACACCTTTAATTGGAGGCATTCTGGTGGGCCTGTACAAAAAAAAGGGTCTGTTTATTTTGTTAACAATATTTAGACACTATTCATACAACATGCCCATGAATTTTTTACCAAGATTTACTAAATGATATGTACATTTAAAAACTATGCATACCAACCAATCAAGCATGCTAGAAGCACATCAGTACCAATGTTTAAAATTTCTTAAATATCCATAAAACCATGACTCATAATCAAAGTCAAACAACACGCAAGAAATCCCAAAGTCTTAATAGTAAACAAAACATATACTTTTAAGAAGAAATTGGAATCGTTATCAACTTAAAAAATTAATAGACATTTGATCCCATAACACATATTGCCATTTGACAGCTCCAAAAGTTGAAATGTTCTTCATCCTTGATTTATCAAAATCCATATAGCATTAATGAGTCAAGGTTACAAGCTCAACCTCCCTTATAGATACCACACTTCTTAATTCCCAGCGTCAAATAGCATAGAAGATGGTTGGTCAAGCAGAAGTAGACTTTCTATGTAAGTACACACAAAAAGTACACAACTCACTTCATTAATCCCAAGATCACTGACGCGTTTTGTGTCGTGTTCATAAACAGCAACCGTAATTCTAGGGCCTCCGTCATTAGATGATTCACTTTGAACTACAGGTGCATCTGTCTTCTTAAATCCCCGAACAAAATAACTACTGCTGGAATCAATAGAGAATAGCTTTGTAAACGATTTTGGTAAACCGTCCTTCATAATCCATACACTTGTCATACTTTGAAGTACAATAAGAGACTCCTTCTGATTATGGAGTGTCAAAAAATCAACATGCTCATGTGCTAATATATCCGGGAGGTATATTTCTCTAAATTCTTCACTTGTCATATCAAAGGAAACTATCATAGACCTAAATTTGCCATCTGCGGTAATCCTATCAGTAGCGGGCCAATACAAAATACCATTTACGGCTACACCTACACCTTCTTGAAGTTGATTGAACGTAATTGTTCTACGAGGGAGATTGCCATAAGGAAGTCTCCAAACCCCTGCGCTTAATGTAAAAACCTCAACTTGATAGGGGATACAACTTATACTTTCCATATCCCTCCATTCATCAATATATGTGATCTTGACAATTTTAGGGTCAGTAGTCTCACGACAAACCCCGAAACCTAGAACGCTTCCATATGTTTTCGCATATACAACATTAGGCACATCAAGAGCAAAGGCTTTTCTAATGGAAGGATTCCAAAGAACAGCCTTTCCACGTCCATTTAGATCATAGCCACACAAACATAACAAGCCATGAGAGCTGCCGATTGTGACATCAATATAATCTATAAGGGGAATAGGCGGAGAAACTTTGTGAACTGGGAAACTATCATCATCAACAAACGACACGTATTTTAGCATGTCAACGGAATCCAAAAACCCTACAACTAGATGTTCCTTTTGGCCGCTATAATGAGTGATAAAATCAGCGTCATCTATCATAGACTTCCATGTTTTGGAGACGGTTCGGAACTGAACCAACGATTTGAGAGGAAGCCTTTTGATGATTTCCACTTGGATTTCGAATGGTATGTTGTCTGACATTTTGATTATGATTTTGTAACAAGCCTTTTCAAGCGAAATAAAATCCCTGCACACAAAGAAATAGACAGAGTTGTTAACTAAACTACATCCCAGTTTTTGAGACAAATCTCTTAAAACCAAGTCTCAAACCCAAATAACGTTTAACCAGGCCTGAATAAACACGAACCAAACAACCCGAACCCGATTAAAGATTCATATAACCCGAAAACAAGAATAACCCAAATAACCCGAACAGCAAGCAAATCCTAACCCTCCTACTACCCAATAAACGATTTTATATGAGATTTAAAAAAACTTTTAATTAACTTTAAAAGGTAAATCGAAATACATAATGCATACCTTTATTTTTTTTATGTCAAAGGTATGATCGTTGCTCCGAAACTAACACCGCGAAATTATCAGATTGTGAATACCCGATTTCAGATTGCATATACTCACTCGATTACTTGATTGTTGATGGTATCAATTTCTAGGGTTTTTGTTTATTTTGAACGGGAGAACTAGATAGTAACTAAAATTAAATAGATAAATAAATAATGCATACAGGAATATTTATATTATAACTCAAGTTTACACCTAGATGGTGGCTTGGTGGCCCTGGGCTTGGGCTTGGGCTTGGGAAAACTAAATAGTAATAAAATAAATAAATACATAACATGAATATTATAAATAGTGTAACATAAATATTAAAACTTAAGTTTAACTGTTATAAGTGTCTCAACTTCTTATTTAATTTCAACCGAGTTTTGTAGTAGTTGAATCTTGAGGGGCGGGTTTTTACCGGAACATGGCATAGTGAGTTTGGGCTACTTGCGTTGTCTGCGATTGCGCGCGTATGAGCCGCCTTTTGCCATTGGGTTATTCTAGGTAGCCGGACTTTATACGTTGGTCATTCAAAAAAATAATATTTATTTTCTTTTTGATTAGAAATTTCAAATTCAAATAGTAAAACTGAAATGAATCGAAGAAAACAAAAACAAACGGTTTTCAAAAACTCTAAAAACAAATTTTATGATATTTGTTTAGTTTGAGCCCGAAAATGTAAAGTCTGAGTAAGTTAGAACGTTTTTACTTACACTTTACAAGGCATTTATTTATAGTGAAACATTCTCGTTGAAAACTTGGCTTGGCTTGGCTTGGCTTTTGCTTCATGCCTTCATTATACGTGTAATTCGTTCTTTTATCGAGGCTTTGATTATGGGGACTATAAACGTCCTTAGGCAATAATTATATTTATATATTGTTCCCGATGAGTTAACCACCCTAACATTTTCATCCTCACTGTTCAAACTCAGCAAAACTATCTCAAACCACCTTGCCTTATCTTTTTTTCTGGGACACTGAAACTCCAAAAAAAAACTATCAAAAATATATACACAAAATATATGTAAAAATGTAACAAAAATAACTAACGAATTACAAATGAGTCGAGTTTAAACTTAAAACTAGTCATGGGCCGAGTGTGAGCTTTATAAAATAGTCCTAGAATTGAACGGGCTCGAGCTTAAAATTAAAGGAACTATATATGCATCCGAGCTCAAAGCCTAGACAAAATCATTTACACCCCCTTATCAAAACAATAATCGGGTCCTTCCCTTGACCCGTGTCTCGACCCAAGTCGCACACAAATGACACATGTTATCAAAACAATAATCGGGTCCTAGCATTGGCTTGGTTTGTAAGCGAATTATCATGTCACTTGTTAGTGGATGAAGTTTTTGCATGTTTCTTTTATAGATTTAGAGGCACTATGCATATGCAATCGTCAATTGTCCAAGGTATTGGTAAGCTTCAATGCTTTTAAACTACTTGAAATATAAAATGTCAATGGTCACAATATAGATAACCAGAATAATGTAACTAAGACTAAAATCACATTCATTTCCAAACTACTAGCACAATACCTTTTCATTTTCTTGTGTTTATGTTATTTTTATTACATATGTTCATCCTAAAAAATCCTCAACTGTGTGAAATTATCTTGTTTCCAGGTAAATATGAAGAGGGTATTAAGAGTATGCGATGTAGGATCAGCAAAATTGGATTTCTTGTATTGCCCTCGTGGAATTTTTACATCCAAATTTCTAACAAATCCAACAAAAATATCAACTACCACCCGATGGGTATCTACGGAATCTTCATCATCCAAAGCAATTTCAGAGTTGTATGGACAGTTTGCTGATAAATGGGCTTATGTTGACATACGATCTAAAGAAGAAATGTTTGTAAAAGTTTTTTAATTAAAGATGATTTTATGAAGAATGTGAAAGATGGAGAGTCTTTTGAAAACTTGTTGGAAGTTGAGGGGTTGAATATGTTCTCTGATGGAGCTGCTTTTGTTGTACTTCTGAGGTTGTTGCCTTGTTGGAATCTTTTCCTCACTTAGGTGTTAAGGTAAAAAAATTTTCTTTTTCTTTTAATCTATAGTATATTAGAAGTGTTTATAAATCGTTGATACTCACTGAACCGTCCAAATCAAACCAAGATGGTTGGTTTGGTCGATTTGAGATCCAAACAGTTTGGTTTAGAACTTGGAACCGACCATGTAAACCGAACCGGATTTTAACTTCTTTTACTTTATAAACATGTTTTTATCATTTTTGGAAAATGTAATTAGGTATGCCTATTATAGTCATGAATCATATATTCCATTTTAATATTTTTTATAAAAAATAATGATTTTGAAAACATATATGTTCAGAGTTCAGACCTCCGAAACCTGAACATAAAAACCACCAATTCTGCGAAACCTACATGTGTGTCTGGTTTGTCGTTCCCTGAAACCCAGGGGTGCTAGACGGGTCATGTTCGTGGATTTGCGGTTCAACCCGACACGAACCCAAACACGACCCGAGCCTGAAAGTCAGGCCAGATACGTGAACTTGAGTACTGCACGTATATTTGTGGGTGACACATACATGACCAGTTTGACCTGAAAGTTTTGACTTTCTTGTTGTTTTCACATATTAATACTTTAAACTCACGTTTACCATAAAAAGATACAAATGTACATAAAACAATTACCTTTTAGTTTTAGTTTTAAAATGTTATATAATACCCAACCAATTTAATTTACTACATAAAACACATTTTAAAAAAGTAAAGTAAACAATAAATGTATTGAAATGAGTCAAACCAATTTAATTATTTAACATATATGCGGGTTAGCTCAAAAACTAACTAGAACCCATTTATACAAAACCCAAACCTTGAAATTTCGTGTTAGGTTTGCGTTGTGTCATATTTACAGCCCCTACTGAAACCGTAGTTACCGGTTTGGCCTATATAAGTTTTTCAATTGTTATTGTATCTGTATATATTGTAGGCTTTTAATTGGAGAAGGAAAAAAAAAAGATGAAATGAGGCCTATGTCACCATAAGAACATGCAAAAGGCATTAAATCAAGGACACAAACTAACACAAACACTCTTTTATTTGACATGCCTAACAGAGAATGGTCGTGTTAACGGTTCAATCTGGCTACTAAGTGTTGTTGTTTTTTTAACATTCATATTCATTTATTAATTTTGTACAAATTATCACATATACTCTTATGTATGGTATATTTGCTTTATAGTTAATAATTTTCCATAAATCTATATGACAAGATTAGATAATGCATTATAAACTATTAAAACTCTTAAATGAACAAACATAAACAAGAAAACTTTAACAAACATAAACAGACGTTCGCGTACACAATTAAACGCAAATGACATATGTTCATGTTCGTTCATTTAGTTAATCGAACGAATTTCCTTTTAATGAAATACTTTTATCGAATTAGGGTTTTCGATCAGGTTTTGAATATAAGCTGTATATATAACAACTGAGGTCGGTCGGTTTGTGGTTGGTATAGCCGTTATAATGAGGGTGAGTAAAAGTTTTAACGAAATAAAGATTACATAATCTAATACTTTATTATGTGTAAGTAGTTAATATTTAATAATTAAAATAAATAAATAAATATAAAGGTTTAACCGGGTTCACGTTCGTTTCAGAGTTTGTTTGACGTTCCACTAGGAAACTATACCGTTGGTTGTCACTTAATAGTCGTACCGTCACAAAAGCATTACTCTTTGGTGTATACGTAATACATAGTTAGAGCAGTGGCGTTGCCAAAAAATTTTTCCTACGGGTTCGGAAAATTTCGAGGGACGGGCGAGCGATTGTTTATCACTTATATTTGGGTTTTCTACGGGTTCGATGCTGAAATTTCTACGGGTGCGATATCAAAATACACTAATATATAACATTAAAACAAAATTTTGTATGGATTCGGCCGAACCCGTTCCCATAAAGCTAATAGCGCCCCTGAGCAGAGGCGGATCCAGAAAATATTGCTACGGGAGGCACAAAATGTGTTACGTAAAAAATGTGTCAGATCATTATGGATGCCCAAAGCGTAATAAACATCCGAGCCCTTTTCTGGATTTAATTAATATTTTATAATTTTATATATTTGTTCATACTGAGATTAATTTTTTCTTTTTAAGAAATTATTAAAAGTTTGTAGATGAAAACAAAATATAAATGGATTAAATGGATTTACGCAGTCTAAACAATCAACACAATTATTTAATTAGATAAAACATGCTTCTTTTTTTCGGATTTTGTTTACTTGTAATAACATATCAATTCACTGAACGAGTAAACTTTCTGTTCACTGGTCAGACCCATTTTAAAAAGAAACTACAATAACTAATTAGTTTTGAAAATATATAAACATAACAAATAAAAAGGTATAGAAATATCACAAAATTTTATGATAAAATCAACAACTATGAACAAATAGGTTGTTTATTATCTAAAATTATATTGTATAACTATGCATATACATATAAACCAAAGAAGAATAGTCTTCAAGTAAACAATCTAACAACATTTTACAATAAATTAAATGTTTTATTAGGATAAGAAATTAAAGTTTGTATTATAAACAGGTGCATGAAGAGTCAAATCAGCTTACACCTCTTTAATGTACTTATTTTAATCATTTTACTACATCTAACATCTTCAACTACTTCATCTTCATCGTTCTTATCTTTCTCTCTTCATATAACAAGAATCTTCATCGTTCTTATCTTTCTCTCTTCATATAACAAGAAAATTGATACCGAAATTATTTTAGGTTTGATTCTGGCAGGAAGAATACTGACTCAGAGTTTTGGAGGAATGGAGGGTGAGCACTTAGTCTTTAGTCTTAAACATGAACAATGAACTATTAACTACACTAAGAATACACTAAGACCATGACCAATGCAAGACATTTATCTTGTATTTGGGTGACGTGACACATGCATTTGGAAGACTTTCACTTGAGAGCAGTGGCGAAGCTTGGACTAAGACATCGGGGGGGCCGGATTCAAAATGTATACAAACGAAGGTGGCCGGGCTCAAATTTTTGGCCAAAAAGGGCTAAGTTTGCACCACATATAAAAAATTTCGCGAAAACGGCTAAATTTTACATTATGTATAAGACATTTCGGCAGAAAACGGCTAAATTTTACACTACATATAAGAAATTTCGGTTGAAAAAGGCTGAATTTTACACCACGTATAAGAAATTTCGGTCGAAAACGGTTAAATTTTACACTACGTATAAAAAATTTGGGCAGAAAACGGCTAAATTTTCACTAAGTATAAAAAATTCCTGACGAAAACGAGTAAATTTACACTACTGCGTAAAAAAATAGGGGGGGTGGGGCACCCCGGGCCCTAAGGAATCTTCGCCACTACTTGAGAGGTGATGAATTTAAGGGTGTTGTGTTGTAATCAAGTGTACTACATCTAGAAAATTGTGAGAGGAAAGGAGAGAGAACATGAAAGTGAGATTGAGTGGGGGATAGAGAATAGTGAAACAAGGTTATGAGCAGGATGACGTGGCATATACACTTTCACCTTTGCAATGCCCATAGTCGAAGAATATGGATTGGACGGTGGTCTATGCCCACCCTCTCTTGGCCTTGAATCCGCCCATGCACACGGTGAGATAAAAACTAGGGTGAGCTTGGGATTTGAACTGACAACCTCTCAAGGTCTAGCTCAAAATTATTCATTGCCATATATAATCCATCAAAAAAGACATAAGTAAGGATTGAAATTGGATCTTCACTAGAGAACCCAAATCTTACTTCCACTAGGGTACAAGTGGTATAATTGGGTGAAATTACTAAGATGAGCCAATTTTGATTCGGTGGAGAAAAATTTAGATTATCTAAGTAAAATAATTAAGTGCAAACACACATGTTATACGGTTCAATCTATCTCGGCGGTTACATGTTGGATGATTTGGTTAGCTAGAAATAACATAATTTTTAATAAAGTCCCCTTCGTGATGTCCAAAATGGTGAACGACATCAAATTGGTCTCATACTTATCGCTAAAGCAAAGAAGCAAAAGATCGATATTGGAGTGGAAGAAATGGTGCCGTTTCAATTTCGTGAATTTTCCTATTAAGATTGTTGTATATTTGGGTTGTAACTTGTTTGTTCCTTTGTTTCGTTGTTAGGTCACTTGCCTCTTGTAAGTTGTCTCCTTTTGCTTTATAAGCTTAGCCTTAAATAATAATAATAATAATAATAAAACCCGATATATGTAACATAGCCATTAATTGAAGTTGGATATCTAGCTGTTGAACATTCATATAAATATAAAAATAAAATTTTTTAGTTAAAACTAAGGGTGACAATCTTGACTCAAACAGTTTTAAATAAGTCAATTTAGGTTGTTTTAATAATTAAATGGGTTGGTTTGGATCTGAGATTTTTCGAAACGCAAGAATTCCCAAAACCGAAAACCCGAGAATCTTTCCATTTTTAATCATATTTGGTCTTTCTTGAAGCCATTGTAGTACTGTTTGGTCACATTTTCTTGAGCTATTGTTGTCATTATTCAAGTCAACGCCTTTTGTAGTATCGGTCAAATCTATAAAGTTTGAACCTTTAAAAGATCTTTTGTGACCTCTCATCAAGATTATTGTAGTTTCGATGATCAAACCCATCAGAAGGCAAACGGGTATACGGATCTTTTGACCCGGATGTAATGAAGTCAACTTTTGAGTCAAACCACCATTCGTCTTTCCCCGAAAATTACCCAAATCTGTTGGAATACACAAAATGGGAAACGGTAAAGGGGTAAAACGGTAATTATCCTGAACTTTATTAGTTATTCCTGTTAAATAAACACGTAAACCAATTAGCACACGGGTACAAAAAATATTATGAACCTAGATTAAGAAGATAAAATAAATAAATCATTTTTTAATTGGTTTAGCGTTTGACATACATAACAATATAACATGAAAAATCATATATATGATTTTGAAATGATTTAATGTGATGTACACTTATGTTTATTGTTTACACCGAAACCCCTACTAACAAAATGTCATGCCCTTCGTCAACATTCTTGTTTCTCACGACCGTCGACGACTTTCTTCTTTTCCTTCTTCTAACCATCGCCCGTGGTGGTGTTGCCGTCACAGCCAATAGTCTTTATTGCTCGTGATTTTCTCGGTTTTAGAATAAGGTTCTTGCTTTATGATCACAGCTTTCTTGCCGGTTTTCTTGTATACATGTTCCACCAACTGTGCCACTGGAAAAGTGCCTTTGACCGCTACTTGTGAATTGCCCGGATCCGGGAGTGCACTTTCCACCCCTAAAATCATGCCAAAAAAATATCAAAATTAGAACATTCATTAAACGCCTGTTTGATAGTGTGAAATTAGATGGTCAAAATGATCATTAAAAACAATGTGGATCAGATGTCAAACGGTGAGTGTATAGCTGACCAGACCTCTTGTGAAATTGTTAATACATATACTTTGTTCAATAAATACTTTGTGAAAAATAAGTTAAATAAAGTTAGTAGATTACCCTTCACCATCAAAATGCATTTTCTCATCTTCCGAGCACAATCATGACAATGCATGTATACTCTCAGTACCACTGTAATCACCGCCATGGGCTACCGTTCGTCGGAAAAGAGCAAATAATTCACAAATTAGTTTGATGATCAATCGAGACTGTTGTATACAATGCAGTCATAAGAACTATGTTACTTCATAATTAATCAATTACAGTTTATATAAAATAAAAATATATCTACTCTAATAAATAAAAAAGTATGTCGGCCGTGACACCTTTCTAGCACACACAAAAAAATAGTAATAAATAAATCTACAAAGTTTTAGTATCAACTAATTATTAATATTAATCAATATGAATATAGTAATACTAATTAGTGTACTTATACAAAACTTTAATCGCATTATCACTCAAAATAATATTTTTTTATAATTCCTATGTCACTGTTACCAAGTATCTAGCCTTATTCTTTTTTTTCAAATCGGGAACTTTAAAAAAATAAAATTGATTAAAATATAAAAATAAGATTCCAGCCCACTAACTACCAATCTTATATTATTTTCACAATCTTGCAAATGAAAATATATGATATGGGAGGGAAAAAAGATTGGTAAACGAAATTCTTGAAAGTGAAATAAAAGAACAAAAAAGGATTAAACTAAGAGGTGTCTTTTAAACGAGTCGGAGATACACGATGTAGATCAATCATACATTTGCTTAGATTATTAATTTCTGGATTTTTTTAATGCACTTCATCAAGAAGATATTGTTGACACTCAACAAGACAACATCGATTTAATGCAAAAGTAATCTATCCTGCTAACTTTAAAAAACTTAAATATTTAATTTTGATATTGTAATTCTGTTCTCTAGTTCTTAACCAACCAATTTTTAAAAGAATCAAACATCACTATTATCAATGCATATGTTTTATTTTGAAACGGATAATCCAATGCAATTCACCATCCAATAAATTTCCTTAATTTCAGTAGACAAATTCTTCGATTGATATAAGTGAAGGCTTCTACCATCATCAGCTCCATCTAATATTAATATTGCTTTTTTTTCCCTTTTATAGACTTTCATCATAGCTAAATCAAACATGCCTTCCATTGAAGAAATGAAACACTTGCAGATTCCTCTTGAAGACATATCATTGGCAACTAATGGATTTGCCAACCAGAATCTCATTGCAAAAGGTGGATTCGGGAAGGTCTATAAAGGGGTGTCCGAAAAACATGGTGACATTGCTGTAAAGCGGTTGGATCATGGGCATGGGCAAGGAGAATACGAATTTAAGACGGAGATTTCTTTGCTTCCAAAATATAAACATAAAAATATTGTCTCTCTTCTCGGATTCTGTGATGAAAACGACGAGAAGATACTTGTATATAAGCATGAGAGTAATGGGAGCTTGGACACGCATTTAAACAGTAAAGATCTAACATGGATCCATCTACTTCAAATTTGCCTAGATGTTGCTCATGGGTTAAAGCATATTCATGATAACGATGAGTCTCAACATAGAATTTTTCACCACGATGTGAAAAGCTCAAACGTCCTTTTGGATGCGAACTGGAGAGCTAAAATTTCTGATTTTGGGTTGTCAAGAGCACACCCGGCGGATATGGAGACTAGCTTTCTTATCTCCAATCCTTGTGGAACACCTGGATATATTGATCCAGACTACTATATGATTAATGGTTATCTCACAGAAAAATCTGACGTCTACTCTTTTGGGGTGGTATTGTGGGAAGTTTTGTGTGGAAGGCATGCACTTGTTAGATCGTACAAGGATGAGAGCCGGTGTTTAACTGTTTTGGCCCAAAAACATTACAAAAAGGGAACATTAGATAGTATCATTCCTTCCTATTTACAAACGCAGATAAAGCCATCTTCCTTACTCGCATTTTCAGACATTGCTTATCAATGTTTGAAGAACGGAGAAGAACGTCCAACAATGAAGCTGGTTGTGGAACAACTACAAAAAGCTCTTGATCATCAACTAGTAAGTTGTTGCTTTTTTTCAAACAAATTAATTTTTCACCTAAAATTCTCCTAACCTTGCACTTGTAAATTGTTTTTTCTTTGTTTGATCCGTCAGCAATTCATTTGTTTTAGGTTTTAATAGTAGTCGGTAAATCATTGGTGATCACCGTTGAATTGCTGAAGGATCAAACAACCAAAAAATATTTTTTTTAACTGATTATTGCTCTTTTTTTTCTTTTCTAGAATCCCAACACGTCTCTTTCCATTGAAGAAATGAAGCACTTGCAAATTCCTCTCCAAGACATAGTATTGGCCACTAACGAATTTACCGAACAGAATCTCATTGATGATTCTGGGAAGATATATAGAGGCAAATCTAAAAAGCACGGCCACATCGTCATACATCGGTTGGGTCTTCCGATAGACTTGAGAGAATTTGAGCTAGAGATTGCTTTGCTTTCAGAACGTAAACATGAAAACATTTTCTCTCTTCTTGGGTATTGTTCTGAAGGTGGGGAGAAGATACTTGTTTATAAGGATGAAAGCAAGGGGACTCTCGACGAATATTTGGACAGTGAAGACCTTAGCTGGGACCAACGACTTCGTATTTGCCAAGATGTTGGCCGTGGGTTAAGTTACCTTAACGATGATGTTGATAGAATTATCCACCGAGATTTCAAGAGCTCAAACATCTTTTTAGATGTCGACCGGAAACCTAAAGTTTTAAGTTTCCGCCCAAAATTATATCGTTATGCCTCTTTCATCACTAAGCCTTTTGCCCCACCTTACCTTACTAAGGGCGATCTCACACAAAAATCTGCCGTCTACTCTTTTGGGGTCGTATTGTGGGAAGTTCTGTGTGGGAAGCGTCTAATTACGTCAGACAAGGATGATCCTTAAAGTCTACTGAAATTGATCCGAGAACACTACAAAAACCAAACATTAGATAGGATCATTCCTTCCTATTTACTCAACCAGATGAACCAAGATTCGTTAATTACTTTTTCAAACATTGCCTATCAATGTTTGAATAATGAAGAAGAACGTCCGTCCTTGAGGGAGGTAGATGAGCAGTTACAAAAGGCTCTTGATCAACAACTCCTAGGTGGTTGCAATTCGCACCTGGTTTACATATTTTATCGAGTTTTAGCGTTAAAACTTTATTAATCACCTTTTCTTTCAATTATTATTGCTTACTGGAAAACAATTAATTTTGTTGTAGTTTTAAGGGTGATGAAGTTTATATTGATGCAGGATCTTAGCACAAAATTGGATTTTAAACTTAACCCAACATCCTCATTACCTAAAGATGGGTAACAAATTGATCACCGCCTTAATGCTATACAAGTCGTATGCCTAAAATCATACAACAGAAGCTGATTGACCATGTTTCAACATCTGGAACGACAAGTTATGTATTATATGCAGCTTCTTACCCTTTGGAGATAGATCTCTTAATATAATCACAAAATATTAAGAGTGAATGTGTTCTTGTGTCAAAATGGTATACATTTATTAATAGATTTCGAATTACAAACACTTTTAAGACCAGGTAAAACTGATGTGGCAACGGGACGTTACAAACCCGTAAAATTGAAGTAGGTCCAAGGAGGAAACAAGCCCATGCTAGCCATCGGTTGCAAAATAAAACAAAGAAAGGTATTAAAAACACACCCTCTATTTGATAATCCAAACATGGCATAAGTTTATTTTAAACATTTATTAACCATAATGTTTCGCATAAAGCAGCACATACGGCTATGTACTCAGCTTCTACAGAGGATCTTGAGATGGTTACCCCACTTGTTGCTTTTTCAAGAGATTAGATTGTTGCCTAGAAGAGTAAAAAAACCAGTATAAGACGACATGGATTAAAACACTTCCCCCAATCAGAATCTGCATATGCTCCGTGCTTGTATGTTAAACGGCGTAGGAGTCCCTTATGTGGTGTGCTCTTTTTAGATACTTAAATAGCCTTAGAGCAGTCTGTAGATGTGTTTGTAGTATATGCATAAACTTGAGTCATGCTTCTTTTAAGTTTGACCAAGTTATTATTTTTTTCAAGTTCAAACATAGATGTGTCAGAAAGGTATAATTATATATATATACTAGAAACTATATTCTCCTCCTCTCACTAAATTTAGTATTCATCAAAAGATCAAATTTTAACCACAAATTTCATCCTCTTAGCAAATTTACTATCAATCAAAGTATCAAATTTGGACTACAAAAGAGTGACTGACTGAAGTGCTTGAGATGTTCAATAGAAGGCATAAGGGCAGGTAATTTTGTTTGAAATTAAGATTGAAAACGACTGACTGAAGAGCATTAGATCGAGCTGCTTTAATTTATAATAGGATAATTTATAGGAAGCAAGAAGTATTTTTTAAGGAATTAAAACGCGTTTTGGTGTCTTTTGTTATCGGTAGATAATAAAAAATCAATAATGAGAGAGATGGAATGCAAACAAATGTCGTAAATCCCATGATTGTGCACTTCCAAGAAAGTGCCTGGAAGGTGGCAATAACGGGTGGAGTATACGGGTAGTTAACAAATGTCGATGTCGGTAGTCATTTCATTATACTTCTGTTTTTAATCATTTTAAGGTTCAATTTGGTTTTAGCTCAACTATGATGGGAGGAAGTGAAAACTTTGCCAAGAGACTTTGAATTCGATTTCAATTGGGTTTTATTGTAGTGAGTCTTTAAACGGTGGGTTTTCTCTGAAATAGAATATTGTGGGTTTGGGCTACTCTACGCTATCTACAACCACGGGCGTATAAGGTGCCTTTTTGCCATTTGGCTACTATACCGGGCATATTCATTGATCGTGTAAAAAGAAATTTTTCTAAGCTTTGAAAGAAGTAAAGTTTTCTACAAACTCTTTTTTAATGCAAAAAAAGAAGAAATTCACCTGAAATGCGTCGGAGGAGATGAATTTATGAGAAAATGATTTTGGGTTGAAAACTATAGGCGCAGACAGATTTTGTTGTAACTTTCACGTTACTTTTACACGTGTCAAACTGTGAGTGGTTAACCAAATCTCACGTCACGAAAACCAATGTCACGCTGCAGATAGGTTTCCGTGGACTATTTTGAGAATTTAAAAAGTTTTGAACTATTTAGAATTTCTCTTTCACGATGATGACTATTTTTGGGAACTACCCCAATTTAAAAATCTGCTGGCCTAACCCAAAAAAAAAAACAGTCGTTATTCCATGAAAAAAAAATAACCAAATAATTCATACTTTTAAGTAATAATATTGTATTTGACACTTCACCAGAAGAACGTTCCATCAAATATCCTCATTGTCACGCGGTTTTTACCGCGTATGAGCTCAACACCTATCCTTTTGGATAAATAATATATATTATATAGACGTATTTGAGTTGTGATTATTTCTCTGTGATTTCTTTTGGTTGGTTGCCTTCGAATTTTCATTGTATATATACATGTAGATGATGTAGTGGATCGTATATCATTCTCTAGCTTCGACTTCAATCTTCACCATCTATCAATCCGCGCGGCCGTCTCTCACCGGATAACAAACATACTTACAGGAGGTTTGAACAAACTACTCTATTTCTCTATCAATCATTTATATATAGACACCACATATTGTTATTAGTGGTTGTTTTATTTGTATTATTCTCCTTCCATGCTTAGCTTGTTCTAGTTAGTTAGGTTTATCTTGTATATTTATGCGGTGTTGTGATTGAATGTGAGAATATTCGAATATTTAGTTCTTTACATGGTATCAGAGCCTGAGGGCGCCCTGTTATTGTCGCTGACACGATAGCCTATGCCCATCAAGCACTCTTGCCAGACCGATCCTTATAAATATTCAGATAATACTCTCCATTTGATTTACACGGTGACCGACATCCAGCAAAAGGTTTGTGTTCTTGACGGGATAAATGTCTCATATTCATCGAGGATCTAACTCTTTTGATTGCACACCGATGGCTATAATGGTTTGTTTGGTATAGTTAATGAATTAGAAAGTGGACAGGGGAATAAAATGTTTTACCATTGTTTTGTTTTGTTTTGTTTTATAACCTATTGGAATATAATGAATCATTATTACTTTTTAATATTTGATATACAAAAAAAGACACAATAATGAAAGACAAATGACAAAAATACCCCTACATCAAAATAAAGAAATTTTTACCAAAATAAACAAATGGTGAAGGTGGTGGCGGCGACTGTGGTGACAGTGGTGGTGACGGTGGCGACAGTTATGGTGGTGACGGTAGCGGTGGCGATTGTGGCGGTCAAGTAATGGTGGCAACAGCAGCGGTGGTGGTGGTGGTGGTCAAATGGTGGCAGCGGTGTTGGTCAGGTGATGGTGGTGGTAGCAGCGGTGTTGCCAAGTGGTGGTGTCGAAAAAGTACGGTAAATTATGAATGAAATGAAAACAAAAGATGAGTGCAATGAAATGAGATTGCTTATGTAATCGCGTATTACATTCCGTTGACCAAGTGAACACCCTTATTTTAATTCTCTTACAATGATCCATTCCATATCACATGTCGTTCCTACATAGCAAATGTTTCCTAAGTTTATCCATCAAATTGATGGAACCATCCCACCGGAAAGGGCGACACAAGTTTGACTCATGACATGACATATTGATACATGTATTTTCTGGGTTTTTTTTTTGGAATAATCAGCTGTTTAGTACTTCAATTTTTCTACTAATTGTATAATTGATGCTGATGCAACCAAGGATTATTGCGTATATCTTTGATATATATGAATGAAACAAGTTGCCCAATAATCTATGCAAAATTAAGGAGTTCAACTCTTCTACCACAGACCAATAACACAAAAAAATGTTAAGATCAAAAACATCATCAGCTCCATCTATGCAAAATTAAGGAGTTCAACGCTTGTGTTGACCTCACAGGGGTATCTCCCTTAGCTGGTTTAAGGGATAATGGGTTTATAGCTGGGCAAGCAATGAAAAGGGCTGAAACGAAGAATGTGAAGAAACATGCTAAAGCCTGCGAAGAGAACCAACATGTTTTTGTCCCTCCGGCTTTTGATACATTTGGCTCCTTGGCACCGGAAGCTATCCGTTTCCTAACCAGGGTCCAACAGGTTGTGCATAGTAATGTGTCGACTCCAAAGGGGCAGGGGTATGTCTTTAGCAGGTTAGGGTTTGCAATTCAGAAAGGGGTGGCGGCGCAGCTTGTTGCCCGCCTACCTGCTATATTGATGTAATATCTATGTTTATATTGACAATGGAAACTTGTTTAAGAATTAAAAAAAAAAAATTGAATATTGTCTTTTTTTTTTTTTTACTTTTCAGATTTTCATGTGTAAATCAATGATCACGCCTTCCATTGAAAATCTGAAGCACTTGCAGATTCCTCTTCATGACATATCATTGGCAACTAATGGATTTGCCGACCAGAATCTTATTGCAAAAGGTGGGTTTGGGAAGGTTTATAAAGGGGTATCTGAAAAGCACGGCGACATCGCCATAAAGCGGTTGGATCATGGACAAGGGCAAGGAGACCACAAATTTAAGACAGAGGTTGCTTTGCTTTCAAAATATAAACATAGAAATATTGTCTCTCTTCTTGGATTCTGTGATGAGGATGGTGAAAAGATTCTTGTCTATAAGTACGAGAGCAACGGGAGTTTGGACAAGCATTTAGAGAACGAATATCTAACCTGGATTCAACGACTTCACATTTGCCTAGATGTTGCCCGTGGGTTAAAGCATGTTCATGACAACAATGGGTCTCATCATGGAATTTTCCACCGTGATGTGAAAAGCTCAAACATCCTTTTGGATGCGAACTGGAGAGCTAAAATTTCCGATTTTGGGTTGTCAAGAGTAAACTCTGCCAATATGCAGTCAAGATTTGTTATGTCCAATGTTTGTGGCACACCTGGATATATTGATCGAGACTACTATATGAACGGTTATCTCACAGAAAAATCCGACGTCTACTCATTTGGGGTGGTATTGTGGGAAGTTTTGTGTGGAAGGCATGCACTCGTTACAATGTACAAAGACCAGCGTCGATTTTTACCTCTTTTGGCACGGAATCATTACAAAAAGGGAACATTAGATATGATCATTCATTCCAATTTACTAGGTCAGATGAAAACAGCTTCGCTTCTTATGTTTTCTAACATAGCCCTTCAATGTCTGAAGAATGCAGAAGAACGTCCAACAATGAAGCAGGTTGTGGAACAATTAGAAAAGGTTGTTCATAGTCAAATGGTAAGTTGTTGCAATTCGCACGAGGGTTTATAGATTTTATTAATTTTGGCATTGAATCCTTTTTTCTTTAGTTATTAATGCTTAAAATTGTGTTATAGTATATTGCTTTTTTTTTCTTTTCCAGATTTCCACCACGTCATTTTCCATAGTAGAAGTAAAGCCATTGCAAATTCCTTTCCAAGAGATATTATTGGCAATCAATGGATTTGCTAGCAAGAATTTCATGACAACGGGTAGATCTGGGAACGTCTATGAAGGCATATCTGAAAAACACGGTCACATCGCCATACACTGGTTAGATCGTGGGCAACGGCTAGGAAAACATGAATTTATGACAAAGGTCACTTTGCTTTCAGAACGAAAACATGAGCACATTGTCTCTTTTCATGGATTTTGTGATGATAATGGAGACAAGATACTTGCTTATAAGTATGAAAGTAACGGGAGTCTCGACAAACATTTGGATAGCAAAGATCTTTCCTGGTACCAACGACTTTGTATTTGCATAGATGTTGCATGTGGGTTAAAGTTCATTCACGACGATTTTGATAGAATTATCCACCCAGAGTTAAATAGCTCACATACCTTTTTGGATGTGGATTGGAAAGCTAAAGTTTCTTATTTGTGGAAGTCAAGAATATATATCCCCTCTGAATATGCAGCCTACCTATGTTAGCACTAATCCTCTGGGCACACCTGGATATATTGATCCAAACTACTATATTCACGATGATCCATCAAACGAAAGACGAGACGTCTACACTTTTGGGATATTATTATGGGAGGTTCTTTGTGGAAGGCTCGTGTGTGGTACATCAGACAAGGATGATCCTCAAAGTTTACCTATTTTGTTCAGAGAACATTACAAAAGGCAAACATTAGATAAGATCATTCCTTCATTTTTATACAAACAAATGAACAAGACTTCGTTACGTATATTTTCGAACATTGCCTATCGTTGTTTGAAGGAGGAAGAGCGTCCGACAATGAAACAAGTCGAGGAACGATTGCAAAAGGCTCTTAATCAGCAAATCCTAAGTGACTCACATCAGGTTTTATATATATATATATATATATATTGAATTGTAGTGTTAAAGCTTTATTAATTAAACACCTCCTTTATATATATGGATGAAGTTAATTTTGACGCAGGATCTTAGCACAGAATTGGATTTAAAAGCTACCGATGAACCTAGAAAGGAACTAATGACCAAAGACCAAACAACTGATGACTCAAACATCAATTGTTCTTTATTATGTTCTGGCAAGCTCCAAACATCTACATCTGACATTACAAAACTGTTGAAAGAACTAAAGAATCAACGGCATGATTAACAAACAATAAAGGATAAGGCTATGTGTAGTGAAGGCGCTACAAAATTGGGCGTTTTGAGTCATGTGGCGCCCAAGTGTGGGTTTTTGTTTTTTTGGGTGCAATGGTGTTGTAGTGCTCTCTCTCTCTCCCCGGTATATATATATATATATATATATATATGTATGTATATATACCGGGGATGGATCTTGCGAGAAGTGATATTACAGCGAGAAGTGCGAGAAGTGAAGATATACTCCATTAATCCCTAATTTCACTCCCTTTCATATGATGTTACATACATATATTTAGGTTGGTTGTATTTATGTCTTAATTACACATTCAAACCTATTTACAAACATATAAATGTAACGAGCCACATTCAAACCTATGTACCTACACACATACAAACATATATACGCATATACAAACATATGTACACATATACAAACATACGTACCTACACACATACATAAGCACCTACACAACGCACCTACACATAAGAAAGGGAGTGAAATTAGGGATTAATGGAGTTACACCTTCACTTCTCGCTGTAAAAAAACTTCTGAAATGATCCAATACCTATATATATATATATATATATCACAAAAACTATATCATAATGATAATAACACAACACAAGCCGGCGAGAAATAGTTCGCCAACCCCCCCCCCCCCCCTATCGCCCAGCAAATCGGGGGGGTGTTTGCGCCCCATATAGCCGGATTTCGTCCTTTTTTGCCGCCCAGTACATAGTACATATGGCCTAACAACTGATGACACAAACATCAGTTGTTTGAGCAACGATTAGTAGTCAGTATAGAATTCTTTTTATAGACAGTTGTTTACATTTTGTGTATAAGTAGTTTATAACCGTTTTTGTTAGATGTCATTTTCACCTTTAGTTCATTAGTTGTTTACACATGTATAAAATGAAGAAGAGAGTCTCTTCTTCATTAACAATTTCATACATCACATCATTCATCTAATTAGTGTACTATGTACTAGAAAATCAGTGAATAAATGATGAACTGAGGTTGAGGAAGAGCAATAGATTGTAATCTTTAAATTACGATTAATACAAAGTTGTTCTTCCATATGAAACCGGCCTCTTATTAGTTTTATGATTTCGTTGCATAAATTGTTTAGTTAAAATACTATTTACTCCGTAAATTATAGTTCAAATATGATTTCAATTTAAGAGATACTAATTCATACAAAGAATTATTAGTTGTTTATTGTTTCATTAGTTGTGATTGCGTTCATTAGCTTAGATTGAGATTTAGAATACTAACAGCTACTCATACATCCTTATTCCAAATAGGGATGGCAATGGGTCGGGTCTGGACGGGTCTAGGTATTCCCAGACCCGGACTCGATTATAAAACCCTGTCCCAGACCCGTCGGGTATTTATCAGGTAATTACCCGTCGGGTTTCGGGGATACCCATCGGGTTTCGGGTTTCCCATTTATTTATTAAAAATACCCGTCGGGTATACCCGACGCAAAACTCGTCGGGTTTCTAATGGGTTTTTAACAAAATATCACTAATAGATTACAAAGAATGAAGCGTTACCAAAAATTATTATCATAGTCAAAACTTGACATGTGAGTTGTTGGAATATTGAACTTATTTCACACCGTAAAACCATCAATAGTAACGAATATTGAGTAGTTGGGTGGCCAAGTAGATTTTGTATTTGGTAATTATCATTTAGAAGTTCCAGTGAAAGATGGTCGATGAAAGGTCAAGCATTCACTAATGGATTGATATTATTATCATATATTTAGAATATAATATACCATTCTTTTAATGTATTGTTAGTATATGTGTGTGTGTGTGTGTCGGGTTAGTCGGGTATATAATCGGGTAAATGGGACAACGTTATCGGGTAATCGGGTCGGGTAATCGAGTATATTAGAAATCCCAATCCTGTCCCAGACCCGCGAAAAATTTTAAAACTAATCCCAAACCCGTCCCATACCCTAATGGGACGGGTATTACCCGTCTCAAAATACCCGTCCCAATTATGTCGGGTTTCGGGTATTCCCATCGGGTTCGGGTTTCATTGCCATCCCTAATTCCAAAGAAATGGGCAACAAATGATGAACTTGTGGGAGCCAACAACTTTCTGAACACGTCATGGACGAACGTAGTGGATTCACAAGCCTGCAGCGACCAATGGGCATTGTGTCCATTCCAAGAAGACACTAAGATTGGATCGATGAGCATTTAAACGTAGTGAATACACATGCCCGATGTCTCTATATCGAGAAAACACTAAGATTTGATGAGTTGGCTACACTATAATGTGTCCAAGTTGACGAAATATTGAAACGTTCAAACTTAACAACGATGGTGTCACATGTCTGGACGTATAACTAACAGCTGACACTAGTTTTAAGATTTATGCGCAGTGGAAAAATATTTCATTTTGGACAAACAGCTTGTTAGTAGATTAACAACATACTTTATTAATTAGGGATGTAAAAACACTTCTACTAATTACTATCGTGCTTTATGAGTCACATTCTAGACTACCTCAAATTTTAGGTTATTTAAAACAAAAAGCGACCACATGTATTTTGAGTACCAAGTTAGCAAATCGAATTGGGCTGGGTTGAACCATACCATATTACCATGTATACTTGGATTTCAAGATATGACATACACAATTGTACAATGGCAATACCCAAAACAATTTCACTCAACAACCCATAGATCAACTTTACATCCCTCTATAATTCAGAGTTAATGTAAAATGTAGATATAATAACTAATAATAAATGCGCAAACTACATTAGCGTGACTATGACAGAAGTACCCGCAACACATCGTTGTCTCCGAGGACGTCTAGGTTTCTTTCCCCACCCCATGAAGCTTCCATCTTCAGTCCCACCAGTGGCGAAGCTTGGGTTTAGTCACGGGGGTGACCAAAGTCACGGACTAAAAAATTTCCGGGTCGACGATTCGATTCATGTCGGTGATTCGGGTCGGGTCGGATCAAACAATATGGCATCTATATATCTAATTTTTCTTCATATATTCAAACAATTGTTCTTACAATAAAAAACAAAATAATTTTTTAAGCAACAAAGACCTAAAATATTCATGATGATGCGAGAGGAAGGGTGAGTAGGGATAAGCAAATTCGGTATTGATACCGGTACCGAAATCGGTACAGATTTGATACCGAATAGATACCAAAGTTTTGAGTTTTGGTACCAGTATATCAAATTTTACATTCAATACCGGTATCGAACTGAATATTTTGGTATCGGTACCGGCACCGGTACGGTACCGATCTCATCCCTAAGGGTGAATACCTAGAAGAAGAATTGCAAAGACCTAAAATAGTTATAAATACAAATCTTTTACTATTCGACTACTATTTTGTAACTTTTGTTTATAAATATTGTGAGGTTTTAGAAAAAAAAAACAAACGATGGGGTATTATATTTAAAAATAAATCAGTAGTGACCAGTAGCATTTTGGAAAAATACATCAGGGTGACCGCGCTTAATACCTATAAAAATTTTCAAGAAAAATCACGAAATTTACCCTACTAACGGAAAAAACAGCAGTGACCGGGCCACCCCCGGTCCCCACATAGCTTCGCCCTCGAGTCCCACCACCTTCACCCACCTCAGCAATGGTGGTGGAGGAGGTGGATGGCGATAGGAGGTGGTGGCTTTTAGGTCACATGTTCAAAACTTGACTTAAGGTTTAACCAATTTTGGTTATATCCAAACCAATTTTTGACCGCGCACGTTGATCAAAACCCGGTTCGGCTAATAACCGGTATTTTAAAAACCGGTTAGTACATCTCTACTAAGTAGAGTTTATAGATGTGTGCTTTTAGGTTTGTAAAACGTGGGCCCATTATTCAGGTGGGTTATGTATTTTGAGATAATTTAGGTCGGCTTGATTTGGTATTAAGAATAAGCAAGGCTTATGAGTTATGATACACATATCGATGCATGCTCAACAACCCAAACCCACGTTCACTTGTAGAGGTGTACAAACCGGGTATTTTAGGAACAGCCTTTGAACCGCAACTTATTTAGCTGTGGTTGATCACCTATATTGGTTTTTTTCCTTTGGCCAGCAATTAAAACGTTGAACCGCAACTTATTTAGCTGTGGTTGATCACCTATATTGGTTTTTTTTCTTTGGCCAACAATTAAACTGTTGAACCACAACTTATTTAGCTGTGGTTGATCGATCATTCGATTGTTTACTCAACTTTTACTCTTTCTTCTCTTTTAACTTAGTAATTAACTGACCAACTTTTTAAAACAATCAAAAATCACTTATATCAATGCAATTAAGAAGCAACTAATGCATGTTTTCTTTTGAAACGGATAATCCAATGCAATATACGTACCTTCCAATAAATGTCATTTTTGAAGAATAATTATTCGTTATAATAACTCGTCCATCCAGTCATTGCAGTGGAGACCAACTTTCGTTACCAGTCAATCCACGCGGCGTCAATCAGATCATCGGCTAAACAAACATATCGGAAAAGTTAGGTACTTTTCTTTATCTTTCTGAATCAGTTTTGCCATCAAACATGGTTAGACATAGTTAGTATAGATTCACACACCAAAACACAAAATTTTAAGCAAGACTGTACTCGGGAATCGATAAAAAAAATTAGGCTTGAGGCCAGAAAAAACCTCTTTTGCTTTACATAAAGTTGTAAATTAGAGTTGGATGTGAATTTTAAACAACCATAAAATTAAACATTTTATATTAGGCATTAAGTATGACTAGTTGAATAAGTTGTAGTTCAAACAGTTTTATCAAAGTTATTGTGTTATTGAGTAAATAAGTATAAACAGTTTTGCAATATCATCAGTAAGTAAATAAGCATGAATCGGTTTTACCTGATCCGTTTTTCACCTTACCTGCTTTGACCCAAACCAATTTGTGCCTTCACTCACAAAATTGGGGAAGCGGCTGACTGCAGTCCCTGAGCCCAGCTTGTAGCAAGCCAAAAGTTTGACTTGAGCCTACTTTGCTAAGAGAAGAGAGAGAAGGAAAAGACAGACGGCAGAAAGCAATCCTTCCAACCGCGGAGTTGAACACAACACTGACTTCGGCCAGTTTCTTTCATCAATCTCCCGGCCCTTGCTTAACTCCTTGTTCCGTAAACCGGTCGCTGGTTGATCTGATCGGACCCCGGACACGCGAGAGCCCAGCCCGAGAGGAATGCATGGTTCCCCGGCGCTTCATGGGGCGGACGTTCATTTTATCTTTCGACTGGGAACTGCTTACCTTTGGTGCTTTATATTTTTTTATATAAGGTAGTAATCCCGTAGAGGCAAGGGCGAATCGAGTTAGCATCCCGCCATTCATGCCATGCCTTGTCAGCTAGGCTAGTTAGTTAATTCCTTCCAATAAAATAATTCTGCGATGATGCGCGTAATCGATCTCTTATTAGGTTATTACTTTTTCTAGAGGAATGGGTCAAGGAACACTAAGAGAAGAGAACCTGAAATGAAAGGTCAGATAGTGAAAGATGAACAAGAAGCCAATCACGAAGGCCAGAGGGGAGGAGAATGCCAAATCGAAAGCAACCCGTAAAGCCGGTTCCCGTGGACTGAGTCTAGTGCTTCATACGTTACAAGACAAGGAAGGAAAGGAAGATAAGTACGGGAAATTAGAACCTGATATGGTTGACTACCCAGGGCCCGAAGTGAGCGAATTGCATGTAGAGATCCGTAGGGGATAAACCAAGGTTTCTCTTTATATTTATGATAAAGTATCACAAGCTCTGGAAAGAAAAAAATTTTCGGATTTGATATGAGGCGATTTAAGATTAATAATTTTTCATTCATTCCCATCCAATCAAAAAAGACCTTTTTGTAATTGATTTCGGAATTTGAATCGATCGGAAGATAAAAAAGACCATTATTATGAATTTTATCCCCTGTTCGGAAGAATCGAAACACATCGAAATGGTACCAGCCGTACTTATGAGAATACAATATGATTGATGAGTGGGTAGGTGGGTTAGGTGCACCTCTCGCCCAGTGGGAAGTAATGAGGCTGGTATCCCTCCCTGAATCCTCTTCACGAGGGTGATTTAAGTGCAACGAAATGCCTTAAGAATATGGTTCGCGAAGCATCTGGCTTACGATTATATATCCAATAAAGTCCGTTCTCGGCCATTCCACACACTGCCTAGCAGCCCCGACCCGAGTCCCCACGTCCGCTTTTCTCCGCCCGAAACCCAAGAAGTTGGCTTTGCCAACACAGTACGATGGAATTGCCCAAATCTAGCTCGACGCGCTGCTTCAATGGCTCGATAAGAAAGACGACTCAAATAGGAGGTGGGTTTGTTTGGTTTGAACATAGGCTCAAACATGATTTGAAGGGTCCTAGCTACGCCATGCATTCAATAAAAAATCTGGAAAGTAAAGCTGCAGGGATGACAAAAAGAGAGCGCTTTCCTGCACTGAAAAAAAGGACCTAAGAGAAGAGCGTCTTCTCTTAGCTTTCTATGCCAATGTTGGTGACTGGAGATAACTCTCTTCAATTATTCCTGGGATGGGAGGGAGTAGGTCTTGCTTCATATTTGTTAATTCATTTCTGGTTTACACGACTTCAGGCAGATAAAGCAGCTATAAAAGCTATGCTTGTCAATCGAGTAGGTGATTTTGGATTAGCTCCTGGGATTTCGGAGCCTTTCTTCCTAGGACAGAAGCCTTTACTTGAACTTGAGCAGTTGTCTGGAACTTCAGGGCAACATGCTATATTATATGATATATCTTGGGAGTTGAAGGTGATCCTAAGTAATCGTTGTTGTTCATTGGATTCCGGAGGAACTACTTCGTTAGGATTGAGGAATTGCTGTGATTCTTCCTGAATAGCCTGGATTCTCCCGTCGAGAGTAACTTTGAAAGTGGAACTTTCGAGATGCTTCCTTGCGAAAGCCAACGGAGTCTGTACTGTAACTCAACCTTTAGTCAACAACCATTAGTAAAGAATAGGATCAGACCAAGTGCGAGATTGGATCAAAAATAACGTATAGAAAGGATTTGCAACAGAGAGCCTCAACAGCAGCTCTTAACCCACACTTTTTGCTAGTCAATTGCATTTCAAGTTCCCGCACAGTTGATCCAGCAAAAAATAGAATCTAGTCTCCGTGAGTCTATACCAATATTACACTTTCTTTAATTTTTCGCCAGGTTTCATTCTCTTTCTTTTTTGATTGGATGATGGAAAAACCAGCAAGCTACGGCTTGAAAGCTTACTTTCTTCTCTTCTGGAGAAAGGGCTTTCTTTATAGATGAAGACGTTGAGTAAGGGGGGCGGAGCTTGAAGAGCAAAGCAAGCTGCGCTAGCCTATTACGTTTTTCAGCAGCAAGCTACGGTCTAACGCTTGCCTCCGGTGGCTAACCTAGGTTGGGGCGAAAACTCCAAAACTAGGCTGCTGATCTTATGGAGTAGTCTGACCCTGGGAAAGAGACTGTCATCGCTGCCGAGAATAAACATGCTGTGCCGGGTGACTGGAATCCTCTGAGGTCAGCTGAACAGGCTGACAATCGGCAGAAGATGCTGAGCAAAGCTGCTTGAAGCGTGAGGCTGATCCGTAACATCAACTGCAGAAGAATGCGGTTAGGTAATGAGAACAGAAGCTGACTGACCACATTTACTAATAGATTTCGAATTACAAACACTTTAAGACCAGGAACAACAAATGTGGAGGCAGGATGCTATAAACCCGTAAAATTGAAGTAGATCCAAGATGGAAACAAGCCCACTGCTAGCCTAATGATAATCAGTTGCAAAAATTAAAAACACACCCTCGAATATTCGATAATCCAAACATGTCATATATTTTAGTTTCTTTGTTATAAAATTGTGTTAGGAAGGTCTTTGGTAAATATATCAGCTAACTGATTGCTTGATTCAGTTGAAATAGTTATAATTATGCAGGCGTATATTTTTTCCATAGAGTAAAAAGGTCTATTTCAAAGTGTTTGATACGATCATGAAAAACTAGATATCAGCGTTATTATCACAGAAGAGATTTTCGGTATGGTTACCTTTACATGTAGTTTATTAAAACATTTATTAACCATAACGTTTCGCATAACGCAACACATATGGCTGGCTCTGTCCTCAGCTTCAACAGAGGATCTTGACATAGTCACCCTGCTTCTCGCTTTTTCAAGAGATTAGATTGTTGCCTGGAAGAATACAAAATCCAGTAACAGACAACGTGGAATAAAAACACTTCCGCCGGTAGAAATCAGCATATGCTTCATGCTTGTAGTTATATGAGTTTGTAGTTATATGCATAAATTTTAGTCAATACTTCTTTTAAGTTTGACCAAGTTAATATTTTTTTCAAGTTCAAACATAAAAGTGTCAGAAAGGTATAACTGAAAATAAAAAAAAAATAAAAAATAAACTATTTTTTCACTTTCTCTATACATATTCACTCAATGTTTTTTATTTATTTATTTATTTATTTATTTATTTTTGTGTTTTTTTAATAATAAAACTCAAACCAACTCCCACCAGAGGTTTAACTATCCATCCCTATTCCCTAGTCCTACCAAAATAGTCCCACTATCTTCATGTCTCACTTTCAACTATACAAACTGACTTAAAATCATATCAAGGACAAACTAAATGCCGTACAAGTACACCCATTGATTCTTTACTTTTTTCCCCTTACATCATACAAGATAAGCATCATGAATACTAGCATACCTCAACCAAAATGAAGTAAACCAAGGATGAAACTTATGCCATGCTTATATTAATTAATGGGATAATTCCAATAATAGTCCAAAATAGGAGAGAGAAGACTAAATTAGTCCAAAGGTAATTTTAATTACTAAACTAGTCCAACCAAACTAATCGGGAACGTGAGATTGGGAATCGTGACGTGAGATTTGTTAACCACTCACAGTGTGACACGTGTAAAGGTACGTGAAAGTTACTCTCAAATCTGTCTGCGCCGATAGTTTTCTGGCCAAAATTTCTCCGACACATTTCAGGTGAATTTCGTCTCCTACGAGAAATTTCAAAAATGTTGCAAAAAAAAAAACGATACTTTTCCAATGAATTTAGTCTTTTTAGATGATTTTCAAAAAAGTTTAAAAAAGAGATATTTTCCTAACGAATTTAATCTCCTTAGATGATTTTTATAAAAGTTCTAAAAATATGGCAAGTGTTAATAATGTGGTAGGTGGGACGTGGTGGATGATAGCGGTGGGTGGTGGTGGTGGATGATGGCGGTGGGTAGTGGTGGTTGATGATGGCGGTGTGTGGTGGTGGTTGATGATGACGGTGGGCGGTGGGTGGTGGTGGATGATGACGGTGGGTGGTGGTGGTTGATGATCGCGGTGGGTGGTGGTGGTGAATGGTGGTGGTAGGTGGTGGATATTATTTTCAAAAAAGTTTTATAAACAACTATTCTTTTTATGCAAAAAAAGATAACTTTTATCTAAAAAATATCAAATTTAAATAATTTGTAACAAAATCCATCTTTTTTGACAACTCTTCTTTTTATGCAAAAAAAGTTGAAATTCACCTGAAATACGTCGGAGGAGATGAATTTATGAGAAAAAGATTTTGGCCAGAAAACTATCGGTGCAGGCAGATTTGGGAGTAACTTTCACGTATCTTTACACGTGTCACACTGTGAGTGGTTAACAAATCTGACATCACGATTCTCAATCTCACGTTCCCGATTAGTTTGGCTGGACTAGTTTGGTAATTAAAATCATTTTTGAACTAATTTGGTCTTTTCTCTACTATTTTGGACTATTTTGGGAATTTTCCATTTATTAATTCTTGATTATCCACTTAGGCTCCTATTTAACTTAAATATGTAAATATGCATCTATTAGCTCAAATATATATGACTAACTATGGTGTGTGCGTGATGCGGTTCGGTACGGTTTTTGGCTAAAACCAAACCGAAAACCAAAACTTCGATTTTTGGAGTTTTTGAAACCGTTCGGTTTCGGTTTTTCAGATTTCGTTTTGGTTTGATTCAATTTCAATTTTTTTATTTTTGCCATTTGAGCTTGAAAATTTTATGCCGGAAAAAAAAAGTTGACAAAAACTAATGAATTTAGGTATATATAATTTTGATAATTGTAAAATAATAGACTATTATAAATCAACTACAATGGTAATACCCACAACAATTTCACTCTCAACAATCCATAAATCAACTTTACCTCCCTCTATAATTCAGAGTTAATGTAGAATGTAGATATAAATATAATAATTTATCATAATAAATGCACAAAACTACGTTAGCGGGACCACGACAGAAGTACCCGCAGCACATCGTTGTCTCCGAGGACGCCTAGGTGTCTTCCCCCACCCCGTTAAGCTTCCATCCTCCAGTCCCACCACCTCCAGCAATGGAGGTGGTGGGGTGGCGGAAGGAGGTGGCGGCTCCACAGCCGTCACCACAGACTTCCGCTTTCCCTTGGTTCCATTCCATCTAGTCAAACCCGCATTCCAAGAATGCCCGGTAGCTCTCATTAACCCTCCAAATATCTGAAGATCTTCAGTTACCTCGTGTCTGGAAAGAGAAACCAGTCCAGGAAGGATATCCCTTTGGAAATCCCTCCTGGGCCTCCCTCGTCTCGCTTGACCCCTTCTGGGCCGACCCAGGCCCGATGACGGGCCTGGTTCATCTGGCTCTTGGAAATCAAGAGCTAGAGGCTTGGGTATGTAATCTTCTTCTTTGGTCAACTCTTGTTTCAAAGTCAACTCTTCATATTCGTCCCGCTCATTAAACACAAAACTCGCATTTTCAACTACCTCGACAAACCATAGGAGGTGGTCATTGTCGTTAGAATGAAGCGCCACCTCAGACGTGGACCCCGCTTGATCTTGCTGACCGGATATCTCGGTCAGCCCGGTCATCGCAACTATTGCTTCAGCCGCCACCTTGACAAGAAACTCATCATCTATGGTTTCTTCTTCCTCGGGAAGAGTGGGAGCTTCTAAATCAATCACCATTGTTATCTTCTTCACTTTCTCTGGTACTAAAACATCTTCTTCCTCGGTCAAACAAGAATTCAAGTCAAAATTATTCTTGACTTTATCGATTTCCATGTCGGGTTTATTCCCAATATCAAAATCTTCCACATCAATATTCTTGTTTTCATGATCATCCCACGCGACATTAATATCAAATCCTCGGTTTTCTGTTTCACCTTTTATTTTCCCATTTTCACAAGGACACCGAAGCGATGACGACTCGTTTTTTGAAACGCAAGAATTCCCAAAAACCGAAAACCAGAGAATCTTTTCGTTTTTACTAATATTTGGTCTTTCTTGAAGCCATGGCAATACTGTTTGGTCACATTTTCTTGAACTATTGTTGTCATTATTCAAGTCAACGCCTTTCGTAGTATCGGTCAAATCTATAAAGTTTGAACCTTTAAAGATCTTTTGTGACCTGTCATCAAGATTATTGTAGTTTCTATAATCAAACCCACCAGAAGGCAAGCGGGTATACGGATCTTTTGACATGGATGACGACCCGTGAAAAAATCCGTTTGGTGTGTAGCATCCGTTCACACGCCACTTGTCTCCAAAAACTGCATGGCTCGGTGGAGATGATAGAAAAGACGGTTGTTTATGAAATGAAGTCAACTTTTGAATCAAACCACCGTTTGACTTTCCCCGAAAATTACCCGAATCTGTTGATGGGATACACGAAGTGGGAAACGGAAAAGGGGTAAAACGGTAATTATCAGAAACTTTACTAGTTACTCCTGTTAAAAGAACAAGTATACCAATTAACTCAACACGCGCGTTTAAAAATATAAAAAAAGACAAGATAAACGTTACCTGTATCACAGGGCGGGTCAAGAAACAGTGGCCCGTTTGGTTTAGATAAGGGTCCAAGACCATTAACCGACTCGTGACCCATTCGTTCTTCAGCATTAACGGGTACGTTAAGATCGGCTAACACACCGGGCCCCCTATAACTCAATTCTTCGGATGCGTGTTCATGGTAAACGTTGTCATCAGGCGGGAGTTCAAGGTCAAATAACCTTTTTCTAACTTTTGAAGGTCTATTTTCCATTATTTCACAATCCTTCAAACTACTATTATTATTAGTAATATTATTATTATTCCATTTTGACATTTGCCATTTGTGACCGTCTTCATAAGATGGTGACGTGTCGATTAAAATACAATGTTTATGATACTCGTTCATTTTAACTTCTTCCATCATGTCTCTCTGTCGTCTATAAAGACGATGAAGTTCAAAAACCTGTTTTTTAGACAAAAAAAAGTCAAATAAATTAAAACTCTTGAAAAGAATTTGACTTTGACCATAGAGATTCGAACAATTGAACCTACTACTTTTCGTACCTGATTTTTGAAAACCGCTTCATGTTCAAGCATTTTTTGCTTTAATCCATCTTTATCACACCCGGGAGTTGCATCTGCAACGGTTTTTGGTATATAACTATTGTAATAATGGCCATTAGTCAAACTTTTATCGCCATAAAACAGAGGCCAGCTGCTGCTATTTGAATCCTGGTTAACGTCACCCATCGAATAATACCCTTCGAACGAGCTTTTGCAGTGTACTTCTGTTCCCATTCCTGTTGACCAAATATATAAAAGTCAACCTTACTGCCACCGAATACTTCATAAGTACGTTACATGTTTAGATAGACGTTTAAATAATTATACAAATCTTACAGTTCTCCACTTAAAACTGGTTATCTGTTTAACGCGCCCCTAATTAATTGTCGAAAAAAGTGAGTCAACTTTACAATCTTTAATGTCACAAACAAAAGTAGTCCAATTTTCTAATTTTAGCATAAAGATAAACTTAATGATGTGAAGTCATCAATTCATCATATACAAGATTGTGCCTAATTTTGCTTTGAACTACTTTTAATAAATAATAATTGCAATTAACTGCAGCCTAACATCACATTCAATTAAATTTCATAACTGTCTCATCAAGTTGAACAAGATATACATATGATATATTTTTTAAAAATTTAGGACAAATTCTAACAATCTTTAAACATAAAGTAGCATCTCAAGAACCCTAAACTATAAATTCAAAAAAAAAAAAAAAATTCCAAAATTTGCAAGTTAAATTCAATGGAGAATCTAAACTAGAGTAGTAAAGATTAAAGACAGATCCAAAGTATTAATCTTGATTATCAAAAACCCAAATCAAAAAGCTAAAAAAATGTAAAAAAACAAAAATATTCAAAAAAAAATACAAAAAACAAAAAAAAAACAAAATATAAAAAAAATTTACCTTATACCCACATCCTGAAATCCCCTAAGCTTCAAGAATTCACCGTTGACCAAACCGTTGACCAATTTCTTCAACAAGAACTCAACAATCTTGAAACAAGAATTGACAGGTGGAAATGATAAATGACAACAAATGACAAATAATAATTAATCTTGATGCTTGTCAAATTTATAATCTTGGTTATCAAATACCCAAATCAAGAAAATAAAAAATATATATAATAAAAAAAACAAAATTTAGAAAAAAAATATATATTAAAAGAATTTACCTTATACCAACATCCTTAAATCCCCTCAGCCTCAAGAATTCAGGTTGACCAAACCTTTGACCAGTTTCTTGAACAAGAACTCAAGAATCTTGAAACAAGAATTGACAGGTGGGAATGATAAATGACAAATAAAAATAATAATAATTAATAACTAACAAAAGTTGTTGTTGGGATAATAATAATAATAATAATAATAATAATAATAATAATAATAATAATAATAATATAAAGGCCACAATTGAAGGAGGTTAGATCATGAGTTGATGAAATAAAGGAAGGTTTTTTAGAGAGAGAAAGTTAAGGTTTTTGATGAGAGAGGGATCCAGATAAGAAATCTTCAGTTCATTTCATATAAACAAAAGACCTTCTAAGAACAGTGACATAAAAACATGTCAACATCTGGTCTTCTTTTTATTCTCTGTTTTTTTCTTTTAATATTCATTTCTTTTGCTGAAATGAATAAATTAATGATTTTTGGGGGGGTTCAAGAAATAAGTATTTTTGGATTTTTTATTATACAGACATTGATAACATTGATGAGAGAATTTATTGTCATATGATAAAACTGTCAAATGTATTATTGGTATTACATGAAACTAGGGGTTTGAATTTCTAACACGGCATAAAAACTCAAAACGAACAAAACATTTAATTTTACAATATTATTATGATATGGAATCCTAAACAACCCACGAGCTTTGTATAAATTAAATGACCCGAGCTCGAGCCTAATCAAGCTCGTTTGCACCCCTAGGTTCGTACCATATCATAAATTCGTACCCCTATCAAAACCGAAGTTAACAGTTCGTCGCAAATAAGCTTTTAAACATATAAATTAGAGTAAACTACGGTTTTAGTCCTTGTGATTTATCCAAATATGCGGTTTTAGTCCAATAGTTTCTAATTTGCGATTTCCGTCCATGTGGTTTCATTTCTCTTGTAATTAAACCCGATCCCACTAACCCCGTTACGCCTGATCGTTAAATCCGTTAACGTGCCCCTCACGTAAGGGGCAGTTTTGTCCTTTTCCTCTCCAAATAAAACCCCGTTTTAATTCGCAAGCACCCTCATGTGAGGGGTTGAGGTGTGTTTGCGGAAAAAAAGGGCAAAACTGCCCCTCACATGAAGGGCACACTAATGGGTTTAACGACCATAATTAACGGGGTTAATGGAGTCGGGTTTAATTGCAAGTGAAACGAAACCACAAGGATGAAAATCATAAATTTGAAACTATTAAACTAAAATCATATATTTGGACAAACCATGAGAACGAAAACCACAGTTCACTCTATAAATTAAAATTAAGACCAATCTTGAAAGTCAACCTCTGTCTACATCTATATAATAAATATATATATATATATATATATATATATATATATATATATATATTTGCATTGTTGAATAGTCCCAGTATTGACAAGTCACATAAATAAGTATAAAACCAAATCATGTTCCACGTACGTTTTTGACCTAGAATATTGTACAAATCTACCACCGACCGTACTTTGAAAAAAAAAATAACTTAATTTATCTTTATATAATATTTTAAATTTAATGGGTTGTTTGGGATTCTATGTATTCATATTGTAATTTATTAGCTTATCCTTTTACAAAAGACTACATACTAAATACTTTTTAAATTTTTTAAAAGTTAGTAAGTTACAAGTAGCCTAAAGTAAGTAGCTTATTTAGATTATTTGTCTGATACAAAGTTATATACAGGGTCAGAATACTGCACAAGATATTCTTATCTTGCAAAGTTTCCTTACCGTACATCAATCCACACATTGGCATAACTGTAAATACGGAACATAAATTACACACGAAAGTACGTAATTACGCATAAAGTAAAAATAATTATGCATGAAGAAAAATAATCACACACGAAGAAACATAGCTATGCACGAAGAAAATTCTGCAACATATAAGGCAATGCAACCTATACTTTTTTCATGTATTTCAATTATGTCACATTTTTTAAGTGAAATCAAAGGTCGTTCTCTTGTACGATAAGTGAAATTAATCAAGTGATGATTGTATGGTATCATTTGTAACTTCATTTACCATATTAACTTCATTCATACACACAATACTAATGAGTTATAACTATTTAAAACAAAATAAAGTGATAAATGAATCTTTAAAAGTATAAACATAAAAGTATCCACATACTAAAAAAAAGTGGAGAAATATATCTTCCGTGTTTCTGTAAAAGTTATTGAAAGATGATAGATTTGGAGGACCACGTTTGAGATAGCTTTGATACTCCTCCATTAATCGCTTAATCACCAACCACCCAAAAAGACCTTTCACCCCTTTCCTCTTTTGAATTACTATAATACAGAACCTTCATCTATAATTATACCTATCATAAGCTAGGGACAAGTTTTCTTTCCCGAATACCAGCACCCGTACTCGTACCGATTTAGTCTATCTGATACCAAGATATAATGATTTCGGTATTTTTACTATTGTGTACGCGGACGAAGCTAATTCTCCAATAGCAGTAAGCAACTATCATGGCTTCATATGGCATATATAAGTATATAAAATTATTTATTGAAAATTTACTTTTAAAGGTACTTTATTTTCTCTTTTAAGTTAATCTAAATCATATCTACATTTGCTAACTCAATCATTCATGCCAAATCTTTTTTATAAAAAAAGTAATTTAACTAACGACTTAATTATATTAAGCTTTTAGTGTAGAAGATTGATGCGATATGATAAGTTCATACCCATGTTTTCATCTATGGCTGGTTTCGATTGCAGTCGTACCCATGTTTTCATCCATGGCTGGTTTCGGTTGCAGTCTTACTAGGTTTGAACCTGAATCTTCACCAATGAAGCTTTGCCTCTTACCACCGGTCAACGAATTTTATAAACTATACTTGAGTTAACATTGATCTTAAGATCCTATAATGTGTTGTCCATTATAACATCTTTGCAGGCATATGATCCCAATCTTGACAATAAGAATGAAGGATCAACCATGGTCATGTTTAGCCTAATTAATGAATTATAATAACTATAAATGAACTATCTTTATTAATATAAACTAATTACAACATTTGAACAAATAGTTAAAGAAAATTGTGTATTTCATAAATACCTCAAAAAATGGATTCTTTCTCAATTTTTATAATCTACATCCATCATCCAATTCTCCTGCAATTGATCCATACCCATTCTTGCACATCAACCCTAACACCCTATAAAACTTATGTCTATACTGCTCTTTCTGTCCCGAATACGCCTTAAACAATATAATTAACGTTCCTTTCGAGTACCCGTAACTAAATCTCTCCATCTCCAGCAAAACTTGCTCCATTTCCTCTATACGTTTTTGCGAGGCGAGCACCCACATTAACTCATGGTACAACGCACGACACATTCTCCACCCTGAACGCCCTGCACGCGTTATAAACGGTGCCAGCTTGTCAACCGCATTGTTCCTAATATATGTTGAAGTAATCGTACGCATAATTTTCACTGTATTAACACTCGTGTTACGGTCAAACGCCTCGTGTATCGACTCATCCATTTGGTCAACCAAATCATCTTCCGCGTAAACCCTAATAAGTAGCACGTTTAACCACGGCTTGTACTCGTTTTCAGGGATTAATCTCATTAATTCTTTAATTCTTTTAACTCGATTTCTATCAGGAACCTTGCAATATGCGCATATCATAGCTCTAATTAAATTAACATGCTTTTCAACGAGAACACGTGGTCCCAAGATATTATAAAAATGTTCCATTTTCTCTAAATTACCCGAATGTGCAAACCCTCGAAGCATTAGTAAATGCGTGTCAAGATTAGCGCGTACGGGTCCCGTCTCCATCAAACGATAAGTACTCTCCATACTTTCCCACATCCAGGCGGTTAAATAACCCGTGATCATATTGTTATATGTGATTATATCAGGGGCGATATTGTAATCTTTCATTTCTTGAAACACGATTTCCATTTGATCTACAAGTACTCTATGACCATATACTGATATTAGCATGTTGAATGTAGCTGATGTCGGTTGACAGTTGATATCTTGTTTTAGATCAAGATAAACGGAATTGCATTTTTCACTTAGACCATTGTACATATAAGCACCCATAAGCGCGTTGTAGATCGAGGTGTTTCTGATCCGTTTGTTGCTCGCCTCCATGAAAAGATCAACGGCCAGATCTACATCTTTTATTCTACCCGCGAGTTTGATGCCTTTCGCATATTCTTCTGGTGACATAGGCCTCATTTCATCTTTTTTTCTTCTCCAATTAAAAGCCTGTAATATATACAGATATATTAATAATTTAAAAACTTATATAGGCCAAACCACTAACCTAGCATGAAATGGGTTATGGTCAGTTTTGGGTCGAACCCGCAACCGGTTTAGCTAAACGACCCGTGTTCATGTTAACCTGGCAAATATGCTAAACGACCCATGTTCATGTTAACCTGGCAAATATGTAATAATTAAATCGGTGGTTGACCCGTTTTAACACAATTACTTTTTATTTTATTTTTTTTAAATATGTTTAATGTAGTAAATTAAATTAGTGGGGTATCTTAGGACAAGGTTTAAAATAAAAAATGAAACTGAGATGAGTTTTATAGTTAAAATGTAACTGTTTTATACATATTAGTACCCTTTTGTTGTAAAAGTGTAAATTTAAAGTACTAATATGTGAAAGCAATAAGAAACAGAAAACTTTCATGTCAAACTTTCGGGTTCACGTGTCTGACATGATTTTCGTGCTCAGATCGTGTTTGGGTTGAACCCGCGAACACGACCCGTTTGGCACCCCTAGGTTTCAGGGAACAACAATCTAAACACACCGGCAGGTTTACCATTTTGGTGGTTTAACGGTTACGTTTTGGAGGTTTGAACAGATCTTTTATTTTTTCTTTTTTTTTTCAAAATCATTATTTTATATTTATACAATAAAAGTAAAGTAAGAACAGCTCGGTTTACATGGTTGTCAAACCGAATAGAGCCGTTAAACTTGCAAACCGCCAAAACCAAACCGTTTGGACTTTGGATCTCAAACCGGCCAACCTGACAATCTTGCTTCGATTTGGACGGTTCAGTCGGCGTCAACGGTTTATGAACAACTCTAATAATAAACAATATATAAAAAAAATTATTATTACCTTGACAGCCAAATGAGGAGAAGATTCCAACAACCTAAGAAGCTCAACAAAAGCAGCCCCGTCAGAATACATTTTTAACAAATTCAACCCCTCAAATTCCAACAGGTTTTCAAAAGAGACTTCATCTTTCACATCCTTCATCAAATTATCTTTTATTAAAGAAACCTTTTTAAACATGTCTTCTTTAGATCGTAAGTCAGCATAAGCCCATTTATCAGCAAACTGCCCATACAACTCTGAAATTGCTTTAGATGATGAAGATTCTGTAGATACACACCGGGTGGTAGTTGATATCGTTGTTGGATATGTTAGAAATTTGGGTATAAAATATCCACGCAGGCAATACAAGAGATCCACTTTTGCTGATCCTAAATCGCATATTCTGAATATTCTCTTCATTTTCACCTGAAAACAAGAAAAATACACATAGTTTAGGTCTTTAGATTTATGTGAGTAACAACAAGAAAATTTGTTGGGGGGGGGAGGCATTATTAGAGGTGACAATATGGGTAAGCTGAGTAACGGGCCAAAACAGCATTGCACTAGTTGTTTGGAAATGAATGTGATTTTAGTCTTAGTTACACTATTCTACTTATCTATATTGTGACAAATGACATTTTAAGTAGTTTAAACACATTGAAGCTTGCCAATATCTTGAACGAGATATCATATATATGCATAGTCCTTTTAAGAGCATGTTTGGGATTGAGTTTGAAATATGCTTATTGGCTTCTCAAAAAGCTATTTTGAAAAGCCAGGATTTGGGGCTTTTAGAAAACTGCTTTTTAACCATTTCAAAAAGTTAAAATAAGAAAGATTTTTGTGATTGCCAAACACATTTTTTAACTTATTGGCTTTTTGAAAACATCAATAAACTAATAAGCATTTTTCAAACTCAATCCCAAACATGCTATAAAACTGTTATAGGTTTAAAAAAACACGCAAAAACTTCATCTACTAACAAGGATAACATGGTAACTCTTTTACAAACCTAGCCATTTGCTAGATGTCTATTAAGCACATCTATAAGGGAACAAGAAAACACCTTATCAGATTAGACTTATTGGTTCCACTAGAATTCTTAAACAAACGGTTCAAATACAGATACACACTGCTCGTCAGTTCAGACATGTTTTTTGCTTTCCTGGTGCACATCCCGGACCGGACGTCCTAAAGTTGTAATTCTAATGTTTGATGAAGTTATTGGAATATAAGTATCTAACTGTGTTCAGATTTCTCTAAAGGTAGCACGTCAGTCCTAGGCTCCTATCTATGGTATCACAACCTAGAATCTTCCGTACAGAAACAACTAGGCATGACTTATGAGGAATTGAGGAGTCAGTAGACACTAGATTTTACACCCCAACCGTAACGGTTGGAATATCTATCAAAGCACAATCCATAACATAACATTAAGAAGCATCATTTCAACAATTAAAATCCAAACATTCTCAGTAAACTCAAAATAACCTTTCCACATATTAATTAATTACATCAACAAACATAAACAATCTTTTTACATAAAACACGCGTGGCAATACGCTCAAGCAACACGATAGACAAACCGAGGTGAAACGGTAACACAATGACAACTTATGTATTTCTAATATTATTCATTTACAGCACTGCAAGATGTGTAGTGTAATTATTCATTTATATAAAGCTAAATAAATCCTATGGCTTATAATTCTTAAATAATAATAAATTGATATTGCTTTAATTCATTTGCAATTGAATAACAATGTAATGTTGTATACGCATTATGCAGAGACAAATACTTATAATAAATACAGAGGATTGGAAAGACGTTACCTTATTATTATTATTATTATTATTATTATTATTAATTGAGTGAGATACAGATCGGAGACGAAGGAATTGAAACTCTGTTAGACATCGTCGTGTGTGATTTGATTTGGGGGTTTAGGGTTTAAAGTTAATTGATCAACGAGAAGAGGTGAGCATTAGACCCGACTCGAACCGTTATATTACAAGAGGGCTGGTTATTAGATTTTGAGAATACTATTAAACAGGTTCAGGTCGGGTTTGACATGTTTGCTTCTATATGAATTGGGTAAGATCCATGAGACACGAATTGATCTGACATGGGTATTCATAAGAGGGCCAGTTTCTGGGTCATGATAATACTATTAAAAGGGTCTGGGTCGGGTTTGACCCGTTTGCTCACCCCTAGGGGTGACATATTCAGTTCGACAATATGTCATTTTTGTGAGACTTGGGTCGAGACGTTGGTCAGTGGAAGGACCCGGTTATTGCTTTGATAAGGGGTATAAATGAGCTCAAGCTTTGACGAGCTTGCTCATGAGTTGTTTTTGTAAGCACGTCTAGGCTTGAGTTAAGTTTGGCTCATTTCAAACACTATTTCTAAAGCCCAAACTCGGCTCATGACTAGTTTGTTAAGTTCAAACTCTTCTCATGCTAGACTCGTTTGTAATTTATTAGTTATTTTTGTTACATCTACAGTTATATATCATCATCATCATCATCGTACTTAGTATATCCCACCAATAGCAAAGTTATGGTAGGGTCTAAGGAGGGTAAGATGTAGACAGCCTTACCTCTACCCTATAGGGATAGAGAGGCTGCTTCCGGTGAGACCCCCAGCTCGATAGTGGTTTTGCATCAAGCCTTGGACATAAGGCACATAGCACTCAAATCATCGGGACACCGGCTGATTGGTGCATGTACCATTGTCTTTCGACTATCAACACCACCACATGATGCTTGATTAACTTTCCGCCACTTTTAACGTTATTTTCACGAGATTAGTAAAATAACATCAAAATTAGTGCAATTTCACTTTTGCCCACCCGAGGGTTCACACATATATACATTATATGTGCGCACCGCAAGCAGGGCGTATTTACAGTTATATATATTTTGTATATATTTTTTTTCTTATTACCTTCGTAAATTAAATATTATATAACATAAAACCGAGCTACATCTAGATAATGGGTAAGCGAGCAACAAGCTGCACCGCTATCCCCTTTTGTATCGCAAAGCCTATTCTACTAAATATAAATCCTTGGTTTCTTGGGCTCTGCGAGTCACTATGGGTCACCTTCTACACCCGCTCCAAGAAGCGAACCGTCTCGGGGATAAATGTGGTTTGAGGTAGTTTTGAAGAGTTTGAACAATGAGGATGAAAATGTTAGGGTGGTTAACTCATCGAAAGCAATGCCCCGTGAAATCCAAGTAAAAACGTTTTAACTTTACTTATAAACATTTTTTTATTCAAACTAAACCAAAATCGTATCATTTGTTTTGAGAGTTTTTGAAAACCGTTTGCTTTTTGTATGGCTCGATCTTGTTTTCTTGGGTTTTATATAGACTTCTATTAACATTAGGTTGGGCTTGGGCTACGGGCCTAATTGTTTGTATTCATAACAAGTTAAAATATTTTATAAATGTTATGTATTTTATTTTATTTTTAGTTATTATAGACTTTTCAAATTTCATGCATGCATGCACTCTTTGTATTAAAAGCCTATAAATTGACAAAAACCCTAGCAATTGATGCCATCAACAAGCACGTGATCGACTTTGACAAAAAAAAATACAGGTATGCATTATGTATGTTTCAGGTTATTCGGGTTAGGTTATTCTTGTTTTTAGCTATTGGTTTCTTTCTTGTTTACCGACCCTAATAAGATTTGGGTTAATCGATTTAGGGTTTATTTTGGGTCGTATTTGGGGTTTGTAAATACAAGTTGCAACTTGCAATGCATGTTTACACTTCAACTTAACATAATGTTTATTAGATAATAAGCACAAAATATCAAATAAAAACACTCTTAAATGTGTCAATCAAACCGTACGTGTTTAGTCTCTTAAACAACCAACATCACTTTCTAATATAATAAGGGGTGTTTGGGATTGCTTATTTAGGCTCCCTTTATTTATTAACTTTTTAAAAAAGTTAGTAAGTTCATAAGGTATTTTATTAAATCAGGATATAGTGAGTTATAAGTTAATACAAAAAGTACGTTTGCAGTAAGGAATCCCCAAGGCAAAACAACATATCATCTTCACAACAAAATGAAACATATTACATATGTGAGGATAAATAGAAAATTTTGTTTATGTATTATATATGTGAATTAGGGTTAATCGGCCTTTTCCAAACCCAATTACCAAACCGAATACAATCTTCGGGTTTCAGGTTTCATTTTAATCGGGTTCAGGTTGTTCGGTTTTGGGTGTATTCGGGCCGGGTTAACGTTATTCTGGTTCAGGTAAAAACGGCACCCCGTTCGTGGGACTCGAACTCAGGATCTTTTGGTGTTTAAGAGCCTTTGTCTCAACCACGTAGGACATAAAATATATAGTTGAATTGACAAATTTATGTCTTTCTTTTTGTGTGTAGGGATTTTATTTCGCTTTAGGCATTTGAAAAGGCTTGTTATAAAATCATAATCAAAATGTCAGATAACATACCATTTGAAATTCAGGTGGAAATCATGAAAAGGCTTCCTCTCAAATCGTTGGTCCGGTTCCGAACCGTCTCCAAAACATGGAAGTCTATGATAGATGACACTTATTTTATCACTCATTATAGCGCCCAAAAGGAACATCTAGTTGTAGGGTTTTTGGATTCCGTCTACAGACTAAAATACGCGTCGGTTGCTGATGGTGATAGTTTTCCAGTTCACGAAGTTTCTCCGCCTATTTCTCTTATGCATTATATTGATGTCACAATTAGTAGCTCTCATGCCTTGATATGTTTGTGTGGCTATTATCTAAAGGGAAGTGGAAGGGCTGTTCTTTGGAATCCTTCCATTAGAAAAGCCTTTGCTCTTGATGTGCCTAATGTGGCATATGGGAAAACATATGGAAGCGTTCTAGGTTTTGTTGGAAGTTTGCATGGAATAACAAGAATAAGTCAAGCATGCACGTGGGTTTTGCTTGGTCCTCCTTTACTTTAGTTCAAAGTTTGTTTCCGGTTTTATTTCCTAGTCTAGCTCCTTTTTTAGTTTGTAACGTCTCTTTCAGTTTTGTTTTGTGTATTTAATAGCCTTTTTGGCTCAGTAATGAATTAAGCATTTGTCTAGTATCTTGCATACCATTGATATAATTTATCAATTGGTATCAGAGCAAAACTCAAATCTTCGTTTATTGAGAAGACGATCGATGACAACAAGTGAAGATCACATGAAAGTTCCGGTGTTCGATGGTCACTACGAACACTGGAGTGAAATGATGGAGAATTTGCTGCGAGCAAAACAGTTGTGGAAGCTCATCGATCCAAGAATTAAAGAACCAGCTGTTGGCATTGTCGTGAGTGATGCACAAAGGAAGAAGTTGGAAGAATTAAAATTGGTTGATTTGCAAGTGAAACACTATCTCTATCAAGCGATTGATAGAGTGACGTTTGAGCAGATTCTTGACAGAACTTCATCAAAGGTGATTTGGGAATCGATGAAGAAAAGATTTGCAGGAAACGAACGGGTCAAGAGATCGACGTTGCAGAAGTTAAGACGAGATTTCGAAGTCCTCGAAATGAAGAATGGTGAAACTATACCGGAGTACTTTGGTAGAGTTTTGACCATTTCTAATCAAATGAGAAGTAATGGTGAAGAAATGTCGGATATGAAAATTGTTGAGAATATTCTCATAACACCATCCGAGAAATACATGTATGTTGTCGTTTCCATTGAAGAGTCAAAGGATGTAGAGGAGATGATTGTCGAAGAGCTGCAGAGTTCTCTTGTTGTGCATGAGCAAAAGTTTAAAAAAATGAGAAAGAAGATGAGCATGCACTTAAGGTTGATGAACATGAAGGATCGAGTGGTGGACGTGGTCGAGGAAGAGGAAGATCTGGTTCACGAGGAAGAGGACGAGGTCGTGGTCGGTCTTCGGTGAATAAAGAAACTATTGAGTGCTAACGATGCCATAAACTTGGACATTTTTCGTATGAATGTCCAGGTGAAAAAGAAGCTAACTATGTGGGGTTTGATGAGAATGAGGAGGTCATGCTTATGGGTGAATCTGAAGTTGAGGAGCATGTGTTGATGGCCTTAACTGTGTCGATACAGAGGTCTCTCTTTGGTTCTTGGACTCTGGTTGTTCCAACCATATGTGCGGGATCAAGGAGAAGTTTGTGACCTTCGACCAAGGATTCACAACCACCGTGAGACTTGGAAATAATACCCGCATGACAGTGGGAGGAAAAGGAAATGTAAAGCTTAAAATTGAAGGTATCACTTTTGTTATACAAGATGTGTATTATGTTGAGGAATTGAAAAATTGTTTGCTTAGTGTTGGTCAATTGCAACAGAAAGGGCTCTCCTTTTTGTATCAATCCAACACATGCAAAGTTTACCAAGGAGATAGGAGTTTATTGTTCACTAGTAGGATGAGTGCCAATAGGATGTTTCCTATATATGAAGATATCGATGGAAGTGGGTCTATTGATCAAAGACTTGAAAGGTGCAATTACACAAGTGAAGAAAGTATGGGCAAGTTATGGCATGAAAGGTTGGGTCACATCAGTAAGACTAGCAGCATGTGCACCCTACAACAAAAAGGAATGGTAAGGGGGCTGCCAAGTTTTGATGTTGACAAGGCAATATGTAGAGATTGTCTAATTGGAAAGCAAACAAAAGATGATATTCCAAGGAAGGCAAGGTGGCGTGCAGAAGATATATTAGAAATGGTACATTCTGACATTTGTGGTCCCATTTCTCCTCACTCACATTCAGGTAAAAAATATATGTTGAGCTTTATTGATGACTATAGTAGGAAAGCTTGGGTGTATCTTTTAAGTGAAAAATCTCAAGTCTTAGATTTTTTCAAAGAATTTAAGGCTAAGGTTGAGAAGGAAACGGGAAGGGTGATTAAAAGTTTGAGAACGGATAGAGGTGGTGAGTACATGTCTCTTGAGTTTACCAAGTTTTGCAAAGACAATGGTATTAAGAGGCAGCTCACAACCAGGTACACGCCACAGCAGAACGGAGTGGCCGAAAGAAAAAACCGGACAGTTATTGGTATGATAATAACACTTATGTCTTCAAAACATATGCCGAAAATGTTTTGGGCAGAAGCGGCCATTTGGAGCTTCTATGTGTTGAACAAATGCCCAAGTAAAGCTCTTTCTCATGTCACACCGGATGAAGCATGGTATGGGAAGAGACCTACGGTTGAACACTTGAGAGTGTGGGGGTGTTTGGGCCATGTCCATGTTCCTAAAGAAAGAAGAGTGAAGCTAGATGATAGAAGTATGGTATGCCTTTTGACTGGTGTTAGTGAAGAATCAAAAGGGTATCGGTTGGTTGATCCGATTACTATGAAGGTTATCGTTAGCAATGATGTGGTGTTTGAAGAAGACAAAGAATGGGATTGGAATGGAGCCAAAGAAAGGGATGAAGAACGGATCGAAATAAGTTGGGGGAATTACGTTCATAATCCGGATAAAGAGTTGAATGAAAGTGATGATGAAGAACCTCATTGGGTTGAGGAGGGTTCTGAAAATATTGGTAGTTCAAGTGAAGTCACTGTGAGAGAATCAAGAGAAAGAAGGCCTCCAAAATACCTAAATGATTATGTCATTGGTAGTGAACTTGAGTCCGATGATGAAGAAGATGAGGTTAATGTAATGGATGTGGTTGACCAAGATCTGATCTCTTTTGAAGAAGCGGTTACGATGGATAAGTGGAAGAAAGCTATGGATGTAGAAATTGAGGCGATTGAAAAAAATGAAACTTGGCATCTCGTTGATCTTCCAAAGAATGCCAAGTGTATTGGAGTTAAGTGGGTGTATAAGACCAAATTAAATGAGAAAGGTGAAGTTGAAAAATATAAAGCGAGGTTGGTAGCTAGAGGTTACGGTCAAGAGTATGGTGTTGATTACTTGGAAGTGTTTGCTCCGGTAGCTAGGATGGATACCATAAGGTTAATGGTTTCCATTGCAGCTCAAAGAGATTGGAAGCTGTTCCAAATGGACGTTAAGTTGGCTTTTTTACATGGAAAGCTTGAAGAAAACATCTATGTTCAACAACCTCTTGGGTATGTGAAGAAAGGAAGTGAGAATAAAGTTTATAAACTAGCCAAGGCTTTATACGGGTTGAAACAAGCTCCCAGAGCTTGGTTCAAAAGAATTGAGGGCTACTTTATAAACCAAGGCTTTGAGAAGAGTAAGGCTGAAAACACACTTTTATAAAACGGGGGCAAAATGGTAAAGTTTTGTTTGTGAATATATATGTTGATGACCTTATATTCACAGGCAATGATGATGAGATGATGGAAGGCTTTCGATGTTCAATGAAGAAGGAGTTCGAAATGACGGACTTGGGAAAGATGAGGTTTTTCTTGGGCATCGAGGTGATGCAAACAGAAGCCGGTGTTCACTTGTCTCAAAGAGCCTATGCGGCTAAAATGCTAAGTCGTTTTGACATGTTGGAATGTAATGCGGTAAAAAATCCTATTGTTCCAGGTACAAAGTTGAAGAATGATGATGGTGAGAAGGTTGATGTTACTCTATTTAAGCAAATGGTTGGTAGTTTGATGTACATTACAAATACCCGACCCGATCTGCAGTATGTGATAAGTTTGATCAGTCGTTTTATGTCTAATCCGATGGTGGAACATTATGAAGCAGCGAAGCGGGTCATGAGGTATATCCAAGGAACAATAGATTTTGGTGTTTGGTATAAAAGAGGTGGAAAGGGAGAAGTAAAAGTGTTTGCGGATAGCGACTGCGCAGGAGACTACAATGATCGGAAAAGTACTTCGGGGCATTTAGTTTTGTGGGATGGTGCTGCAGTTACTTGGTCATCAAAGAAACAAAGTGTCGTGGTTCTTTCATCTACCGAAGCCGAGTACGTGGCTGCAGCAGCATGTGCTTGTCAAGTGATTTGGGTCCGTGACATACTAAAAGAGTTCGGGATAATAATGAATGAGGCGACAGAGATTTTGTGTGATAATACTTCGCCTATAAAGTTATCTAAAAATCCGGTATTCCATGGAAAGTGTAAGCATATTGGTGTAAGGTATCATTTTCTTAGAGATATGGTCATTGATGGAATTATAAGGTTGGAGTTTTGTGGAACAAAAGAACAGTTAGCTGATATCCTAACAAAGCCACTGCATAGAGATGTGTTTGTGAAGATTAGAGAACAGTTGGGAGTGTGTTCTCTCAAGGGCAAACAAGACATGGATGATGTCTAGTTTGAGGAAGGGTTTGTTGGAAGTTTTAGTTGTTTCTAGAAGGTTAAAGTTTGCATGGAATAACAAGAATAAGTCAAGCATGCACGTGGGATTTGCTTTGTCCTCCTTTACTTTAGTTCAAATTTGTTTCCAGTTTTATTTCCTAGTCTAGCTCCTTTTTTAGTTTGTAACGTCTCTTTCAGTTTTGTTTTGTGTATTTAATAGCCTTTTTGGCTCAGTAATGAATTAAGCATTTGGCTAGTATCTTGCATACCATTGATATAATTTATCATTTTGGGGTTTGTCGTGAGACTATTGATCCTAAAATTGTCAAAATCACATATATTTATGAATGGATTGATATGGAAAGTATAAGTTGCATCCCCTATCAAGTTGAGGTTTTTACATTAAGCGCAGGGGTTTGGAGACTTCCTTATGGCAATCTCCCTCGTAAAACAATTAAGTTCAATCTACTTCAAGAAGGTGTAGGTGTAGCCGTAGATGGTATTTTGTATTGGCCCGCTGCTGATAGGATTACCGTAGATGGTAAATTTAGGTCTATGACTGTTTCATTTGATATGACAAGTGAAGAATTTAGAGAAATATACCTCCCGGATATTTTAGCACACCGGCCTGTTGATATTTTGACACTCTATAATCTGAAGGAGTCTCTTGTTGTGATTGAAAGTATGACAAGTGTATGGATTATGGAGGACGGTGTTCCAAAATCGTTTACAAAGTTATTCTCTATTGATTCTGTCGGTTATTTTGTACGGGGATTTAAGAATACAGGTGAACCTATAATTTCATATCATTTTGATGATGTAGACCTTAGACGTACGCTTGCTATTTATGAACATGACACAAAACGCACCAATGATCTTGGGATTAATGATCTAAGGTGTGTACTTTATGTGTGTACTTTCATAGAAAGTCTACTTCTGCTTGACCAGCCATCTTCTATGCTATTTGACACTGGTATTTAAGATGCGGTATCGACTACTAGGGATGTTGGTCTAACCGTCACACATTAGACATGTCATAAATCAAGGATGAAGATTAACATTTTAAATTTTGGAGCATACATGTCATAAATCCGTGTTAATTTTTTAAGTTGATAGCAATAGCAATTTCTTAGTAGTTTATGTTTTGTTTACTCTTAAGACTTTGGGATTTCTTGCCTGTTGTTTGACTTTGATAATGAGTTTTTGGATACTTAAGAAATTTTAAACATTGGTACTGATGTGCTTCTAACATGCTTGGTATGCAAGTATTTTTAATATTTTACAAATGTTCATTATCACTTAGTAAATCTTGTTAAAAAATAATGGACATGTTGTATTAATATTTAATAACTAGTGTTTTACGCGGCGCAAGGTTGGTAAAACTCGCGTGATGATAAAACACAAGCGTTGTCGGTCTAGAGCGTTGAGGTGCTATTTGACGAGAATTCGATTGGTTTCGGTTGCATGCGTTATGATATCAGAACTAAAACAAAATAAAACCAAAAAGTGTATATGAAAATGGAGGTGGACCAATGGTTGCCGTTGTCGGTAAAACTCAGGCGTTGATTAGACCCTAGCGTTGTCGAACCCGGACATTGAGGCGGCGAGTTTACGCAAATTCTATCGGTTTCCGTCACGTCGATATTATACGGAACTAAATCAAATAAATACAACTGCATTCGGTCAGTTTTCATTACATTTGTCACGGTACCATAACGAAAACAAAACTCGGTGAGCCCTACGTGAATTTGGTCGGTTTCCATCATGCTTATTATAATACCAAAACTATAAAAAATTGATATTCCGGTCATTTTGTTACAGTACCGAAAGTAAAACGAAAAAAAAAACAAAATGCCTTGACTAATATGATACCGCCAAGTGGCCCAATGGAGGGGCTTGGCAGCACCAAAGTGCTAAATTATATATATAATAATGTAAAATATTGTTAAAAAATAAACAGGCCACCAGAATACTAAGCTATGGAAAATTACAAAAGGAAACAAATACTATATATGATCTGTGGATTTGAAGGCTTTAAGCAGCCTCCTGCATTTTAAAACTATATATCTATGGATCTAAGAAGCAACACTCATATGATGCTTCTTGTTATTTAACAACATGTTGATTGATAGAGCTAGTTATGATTAGTTAAGAGAAGCTCTTCTGCACTTCAATTGCAAGTTCTTCAACACTAATCTGGCATTCCAGTCCTATCTGCAAGTAACGATGAGTGTTAGCGCAGACAAGATGAACATATATCGATCAATCAACTCAAAACATGATTAAGATCGATAAGCATAATATTCATGCGTACTAAGACAACAAAACGCGACGAGCCGGGGTGTTCTCATAGTTTATTTCCTGCCATGGGAGGCTCGGAGGGTGTGTGAGGCGCACCATTGGCCAGGGCACATAAGGTTCGGGGGCACAAACTTTTTTATACATATTACATATATATGTTTTTTGGTGTTAATAATACGGTTATTTGCAATGGTTTATGAGATATAAGTGCATGCTCAGAATGGTTTCTGCTTATAATAAACCGGCCGATAAAAGTTTTATCCATGTATGCTAGTGAATAAAATTTTTTCGTTAAGGTATACAGGATTTTTTATTTTGACTCGGCCAAGGTATTTAAATTTTTGGAGACGGCCCTGACTCTTCATTAATGCTCAAAATACCTTAGTAGGAATAAATGAATATATACCTTAATAACAAAGGAGTAAAGGACAGCGTCCTCCATGCTGCTGATATTGAGATGCAAGATCTCAAGAGAAAGATTTTCCAACAAACCGATTATCTTCACAAGTTGCCCCGGAATTCTCTTTGACACGGTCCTCAAGACGACGTTTGAACCCGAGATCTTTGCTTCCACATCCGCGACTGGTGAGTTACATGATGCTCCCAGTTCTTTGATACTTTCATGCACAATCATAGAGTGTTCGGATTGTGGAGTGCTCGGTCCCAATAAAGGCTTGGGGCTTGGACCGGGGCTAGGACTTATGCTCCTACGCCTTTTCTTCGATTCCAACAACTCTAAAACTAGTTGCATTTCCTTAATGAATTCTATTACACCACCTATAATCGATGCTTGATCTCCCTGGCATAATAATATATACCCAAAATATATAAAAATTATAATGTTGTGTACGTACACACACTTGAGACAATCCAATTATGTCATGAAAAGAAAGCTCATGATATATAAAAGGCATGTCATCGAGTTAGTGGTAGGATTTACAGGGTATGGTTGTTGTTGATCGAGATATAGTACGCGTTAAAAGAAGTAAACACATTTTCTATTTCATTTTATTTTAGTTTTTTTTTCTTAAAAAAAGCTAACACACACCCTCTAATGTTACTTTATTATAAATCTCCATCATATTAACTATGGGACATGAATCATCAACCTTATAGAAAAATAATATCATTTTACACACCTAAATACAACTGGCATAGAACCTTTTTGGTTGTGTTTTTTAATTAATTATGTTTACTTATAATATGTTCTTGAGTGATCAATGAGTTTTCTAGCACTCATACTTCTAAATGAGTTTTCTAGCTATACCCCCCCCCCCCCCCTCCCTCTCTCAAATATGGGTTCTTTAAGAACTCATGATGACAAATGGGTGAGTTTTCTTACTCAACTTCAAATTTAGAATAGTCGACCACGACGACTTTAAAATAAAATCCGTGAGGACTTTACCTTGCATAATCTAATCAGATTTGTATATATAGTCCAAGAATCTTAACTCGCTCTCTTATAGACCACCATTAATCCAAAATTGAAGTTAAACAAAAATAGCACCCATTTTATTATTATATAAAATATTAAAGAAAAACTCACACTTAAATTTAATATCTGTTGAGCATCCCACAAAATTAGTTAATCCATCAACCATTTTCCATAAAATTACATTAGGGTTTTAACATATAAAAAAAACTCACACTAAGATAAACAATAAAACCCTAAATTTAATATTGGTTGAGCATATCCCACAAAAAAATTAATAGTTAATCTATCAACCATTTTTCATAAAATCACATTAAGGTTCTGACTTTTAACATATAAAAGAGATAATATATAACAAACCTACCCTTTTGATGTAGAAGCATGGTGTCATGGATCTCAAGACCTTCAAGTGTTCATTCATCTGCCTTCTCCGATTTCTCTCCACCGCTATATGCGACATGATGATCTTCCAATCTTCCAAGCAACAGGCCAGTCAAGATAAAAGATAACTACTACATATAATATGCATATAAGCAGACATATATATATAGGGTGGTGTGTTACGTGTGTGAGTCTGCATACAAGTAGCTAGGTTCTTATAAATGCTATATAAGGGTTGCAGTCTCAGTCTCGTGAGGTTAATAATTTTTTTACTCCTCTCTCTTAAGTCTTATCTTTTGGTTGTGTCTGTGAAGTTTTTGCGTGTCATTTTTGTGAGAGGTGGTAATATTACGTGGGAGGAGTTAATTCTCATATTCTTGTGTTCATGCACTTACTTCATCTCTTAAGAAATTGTAAGAAACAGTTGTGTCAAATTGTCAACGGTAAACATTTTAGCGTATGCATGGTTCGGTTTAGTTTTGGGCTAATTAAAGACGAACCAAAAACCGAACTGGCGGTTTAATTTTTGAGCTTTTGAAAGACGCTCGGTTTTTTATTTTGATTCATTTCGATTTCGTTTTTTCGGTTTTGCAATTTTGACTTGAATTTTGAGCTGAAATAAAATATTGGCTAATAATAATTTTTGGCGTAAATTTAGTTAATAATTAATTAAATGTTATACACATAGACTAAAATATTTGACTATATATCAAGCTATTATAATTTAATTAGAAATAAAAATTAAAAAAAAATCTATGAGTTCGGTTAGGTTTTTGGTTTCTATGACACACAAAACGTAAGTTGAATTTTTACGAAAACATAAAACCCAACCTTTCGTTTTTGTTTCATTTCGATTATTTCGGATTAGTTATTTTAGTTTGTTTAATTTCATGCACACCTTAAAACATTTATGTAAAAGTGTAAAACATTAATTAGTGTGTTTTAGTTAACATATAAAAAAAGTAATATGATTATTTTATATAATATAGTATTGAATTTGCAGCAAGTAGAACATTCTAACATGTTTTTTATGCTAGGTGGTAAAAGTCTTGTGATTTATTTGATTTCATTAAATTTTCATATTTTATTAAATAACCTTATCAGATTCTCGTGCTTATTGAAAAAAAATATTACATATATATTTCATGTTAACTAAAGGACATGCTTATTGAAATGAAAATTATAAAAGTATAAAACCATAACGAGATTCGGGATCGTATTTAGTGGACTTATTATTTTAATTAGGTGATTTATTTAATTAATGATACGAATTTAATAATGATGTAATAATGAATTAAAAAACGAAGCCTATCTCCACCATCGTCTTCTCCGATGAGACCTATATATGTCTCGCGCGCCCACCTCTTATGTACATCGTCATTGAAGGGGTATGCACCCGCCTTAACATCGAGCAGGGCGGGTCAACCCACAAGATATAGACAAGAGGCTTGAAATCAGGAAACATCTGCGCGTGGCGCATATCACATATGCGCAAGCGCAAGCGAGGCGGGTCAACCCACAAAGCCAAAACCTATGCGCAAGCGCATGAAACATCTGCGCGTGGCGCATATCACATATGCACACAACACACACATTTAGTGTGAGAATAAAGAGAAGACCTTGCGCATCCCCGGGATAGGCGCATAAAGGTCGCGCGTAAGCGACACACAACAAATGAGACAATAGTCTAATCCAAATCAGGATAAGGACAACCATGATTGTACTCATCAGGCAACCTTCCAGAAGGTATCTTTTAAGGAATAAAGAATGTGCTGATGTTGACAGCTGCCAATGAAGGGTGGACAACTCAGCAAAGCCCATGTGCCACCACGTGATGGCACATGGGTCAGGTGAAATACCTTGGTCAGAGAATAATCAATGAAAAAGCACCAGGTGTCCTAAGTACACGTGGCGCGAAGCAATAGGAGGAGGCCAAAAAGGCCCTAATTGGGTCTGAGCCCAATCATTGGAAACCCTAATACTATAAATACCACACCACCTCAACAGTGAGGGGGCAAGAAAATATATGCTAAATCCTTTACTCATTCTCACATCCTGATTATCCTCTCCTACAATATCTGATTCTCACACCGGAGGGTTACCCCAAAGAGGACCCCTCTGTCCCTTTCTGATGGGTAAGCTCACGGTGCTGTTCGTTTTGTAGGTGGAAGAACCCGTATTTCGGAAAACCATCGGTGATATAGCATACTCGTACCCGAGGAACGTTGATCGTATACAAGTAAATCGATACACGCTTCTTCATTGGCGCCATCACCTGTTACAACGGCAACAAAACCACTATTTCATCAATTTTCTCTCTGAAAATCTTCACCATGGTTTCCGGTGTTCGAAATAACGATCAAGTTCTGGAGGATAATGAGCTTGAGGATGTTAATGAGGGACATCAGGTTCTGAGGGCGCCGCGTGACACTGCGCGCACCGCCAGTAACCATCCCTTCAACGCAACACCTCATAATCAAACTGAAACTCCCCCAGACGATCTCACGTTCCAAAATCTGACTGGTACAAAACAAAAAGGACCAATGGGCCCGGAAGTTGAAACCAATGACCCTAAAGAATGGCTCATAAACGAACAACGGCGTTTAATGGACAAATACAATGAGTTGGTAAAACACAAAAAGTTAGCCGATTTAACACAAAGGCTCGCATTTGATAAACAAACCATTCAGGGAACAACAAAAAAGACGCGCGCGCTGGAAGACGGTCATTCTGTTCACAATCATAGAGTGTTCGGATTGTGGAGTGCTCGGTCCCAATAAAGGCTTGGGGCTTGGACCGGGGCTAGGACTTATGCTCCTACGCCTTTTCTTCGATTCCAACAACTCTAAAACTAGTTGCATTTCCTTAATGAATTCTATTACACCACCTATAATCGATGCTTGATCTCCCTGGCATAATAATATATACCCAAAATATATAAAAATTATAATGTTGTGTACGTACACACACTTGAGACAATCCAATTATGTCATGAAAAGAAAGCTCATGATATATAAAAGGCATGTCATCGAGTTAGTGGTAGGATTTACAGGGTATGGTTGTTGTTGATCGAGATATAGTACGCGTTAAAAGAAGTAAACACATTTTCTATTTCATTTTATTTTAGTTTTTTTTCTTAAAAAAAGCTAACACACACCCTCTAACGTTACTTTATTATAAATCTCCATCATATTAACTATGGGACACGAATCATCAACCTTATAGAAAAATAATATCATTTTACACACCTAAATACAACTGGCATAGAACCTTTTTGGTTGTGTTTTTTAAATAATTATGTTTACTTATAATATGTTCTTGAGTGATCAATGAGTTTTCTAGCACTCATACTTCTAAATTTGTTACACAATACCTAGCTATACCCCCCCCCCTCCCTCTCTTAAATATGGGTTCTTTAAGAACTCATGATGACAAATGGGTGAGTTTTCTTACTCAACTTCAAATTTAGAATAGTCGACCACGACGACTTTAAAATAAAATCCGTGAGGACTTTACCTTGCATAATCTAATCAGATTTGTATATATAGTCCAAGAATCTTAACTCGCTATCTTATAGACCACCATTAATCCAAAATTGAAGTTAAACAAAAATAGCACCCATTTTATTATTATATAAAATATTAAAGAAAAACTCACACTTAAATTTAATATCTGTTGAGCATCCCACAAAATTAGTTAATCCATCAACCATTTTCCATAAAATTACATTAGGGTTTTAACATATAAAAAAAACTCACACTAAGATAAACAATAAAACCCTAAATTTAATATTGGTTGAGCATATCCCACAAAAAAATTAATAGTTAATCTATCAACCATTTTTCATAAAATCACATTAAGGTTCTGACTTTTAACATATAAAAGAGATAATATATAACAAACCTACCCTTTTGATGTAGAAGCATGGTGTCATGGATCTCAAGACCTTCAAGTGTTCATTCATCTGCCTTCTCCGATTTCTCTCCACCGCTATATGCGACATGATGATCTTCCAATCTTCCAAGCAACAGGCCAGTCAAGATAAAAGATAACTACTACATATAATATGCATATAAGCAGACATATATATATAGGGTGGTGTGTTACGTGTGTGAGTCTGCATACAAGTAGCTAGGTTCTTATAAATGCTATATAAGGGTTGCAGTCTCAGTCTCGTGAGGTTAATAATTTTTTTACTCCTCTCTCTTAAGTCTTATCTTTTGGTTGTGTCTGTGAAGTTTTTGCGTGTCATTTTTATGAGAGGTGGTAATATTACGTGGGAGGAGTTAATTCTCATATTCTTGTGTTCATGCACTTACTTCATCTCTTAAAAAATTGTAAGAAACAGTTGTGTCAAATTGTCAACGGTAAACATTTTAGCGTATGCATGGTTCGGTTTAGTTTTGGGCTAATTAAAGACGAACCAAAAACCGAACTGGCGGTTTAATTTTTGAGCTTTTGAAAGATGTTCGGTTTTTTATTTTGATTCATTTCGATTTCGTTTTTTCGGTTTTGCAATTTTGACTTGAATTTTGAGCTGAAATAAAATATTGGCTAATAATAATTTTTGGCGTAAATTTAGTTAATAATTAATTAAATGTTATACACATAGACTAAAATATTTGACTATATATCAAGCTATTATAATTTAATTAGAAATAAAAATTAAAAAAAAATTCTATGAGTTCGGTTAGGTTTTTGGTTTCTATGACACACAAAACGTAAGTTGAATTTTTACGAAAACATAAAACCCAACCTTTCGTTTTTGTTTCATTTCGATTATTTCGGATTAGTTATTTTAGTTTGTTTAATTTCATGCACACCTTAAAACATTTATGTAAAAGTATAAAACATTAATTAGTGTGTTTTAGTTAACATATAAAAAAAGTAATATGATTATTTTATATAATATAGTATTGAATTTGCAGCAAGTAGAACATTCTAACATGTTTTTTATGCTAGGTGGTAAAAGTCTTGTGATTTATTTGATTTCATTAAATTTTCATATTTTATTAAATAACCTTATCAGATTCTCGTGCTTATTGAAAAAAATATTACATATATATTTCATGTTAACTAAAGGACATGCTTATTGAAATGAAAATTATAAAAGTATAAAACCATAACGAGATTCGGGATCGTATTTAGTGGACTTATTATTTTAATTAGGTGATTTATTTAATTAATGATACGAATTTAATAATGATGTAATAATGAATTAAAAAACGAAGCCTATCTCCACCATCGTCTTCTCCGATGAGACCTATATATGTCTCGCGCGCCCACCTCTTATGTACATCGTCATTGAAGGGGTATGCACCCGCCTTAACATTGAGCAGGGCGAGTCAACCCACAAGATATAGACAAGAGGCTTGAAATCAGGAAACATCTGCGCGTGGCGTATATCACATATGCGCAAGCGCAAGCGCAACCGAGGCGGGTCAACCCACAAAGCCAAAACCTATGCGCAAGCGCATGAAACATCTGCGCGTGGCGCATATCACATATGCACACAACACACACATTTAGTGTGAGAATAAAGAGAAGACCTTGCGCATCCCCGGGATAGGCGCATAAAGGCCGCGCGTAAGCGACACACAACAAATGAGACAATAGTCTAATCCAAATCAGGATAAGGACAACCATGATTGTACTCATCAGGCAACCTTCCAGAATGTATCTTTTAAGGAATAAAGAATGTGCTGATGTTGACAGCTGCCAATGAAGGGTGGACAACTCAGCAAAGCCCATGTGCCACCACGTGATGGCACATGGGTCAGGTGAAATACCTTGGTCAGAGAATAATCAATGAAAAAGCACCAGGTGTCCTAAGTACACGTGGCGCGAAGCAATAGGAGGAGGCCAAAAAGGCCCTAATTGGGTCTGAGCCCAATCATTGGAAACCCTAATACTATAAATATCACACCACCTCAACAGTGAGGGGGCAAGAAAATATATGCTAAATCATTTACTCATTCTCACATCCTGATTATCCTCTCCTACAATATCTGATTCTCACACCGGAGGGTTACCCCAAAGAGGACCCCTCTGTCCCTTTCTGAGGGGTAAGCTCACGGTGCTGTTCGTTTTGTAGGTGGAAGAACCCGTATCTCGGAAAACCATCGGTGATATAGCATACTCGTACCCGAGGAACGTTGATCGTATACAAGTAAGTCGATACACGCTTCTTCAGTCATGTAGGCTATATTCTTTAGATATGTATATTTTTAAGGGTAAATTATGTGATTACTTTAAGATTGAAACATTTTGAGGATTACTTAAAAATCTCAATTGTATAATTCTAGAATACAAGATCGGGTTCATGTGCATATGATAATATGATATAATAGTTTTAAAGATAATACTTTCGGCCAAGGAAAATAAAGATATTTTTTTTGCCAGTTGTTAGAGTAAACGATTATATCATTTAGGGTAATAAGGTCGTGTATCAACTAATCTCATACATGTCCCATACATGTACAATGTCATACACGATATCATACTTGAACACTTTGTCCCAGATGATGTTTTGGGCAATCCGTTGCGGTTTTGATTTTTCCACCATGTGTCACACTTGAGACCCGGATTCACTCATGAGCAAAGTGTCCAAACATACACAATTTTTTCGAACAACAAATTTCATTAGAACAAAGACGAACTGGCGAAAAGCTAGAGCCAAGAGCCAACAAACAGACAAGTTAAAAAGAGAAATTACACCACTCTTTCCAAGTTAAAGTTTTGAAAGACAACCTATGTTTTGAAAGAAACCGCCATTATGATACCGTGAAGAGCCTTTTTCTTAGAAATGCGGTTTGCAATCAGGCACGAGGTAAATAAATGTGTCGCTTTTTCAGGACATTCATCACACAAATAGCATTTGATCAAATCCAAGGGAATATTCTTATAGGCAAGACCTTCTTTAGTAGCCAGACGATCCACATGTCCGCTTTACAAACCATGACATTCACTTTCTTCGGGACCAAGTTATTCCATTTTATAACAAATAAACATTGTGTCCAAACGCATTAAATAACGCCTTCTTCCTGGAGTTTACCGTAACGATTCCAAATGACTCTTCGGACCAAACGTCCAAACCCACTTGTCTTTTTGATCCGAGAACACCACGCTTTGACAAATATTATGAAGGTCAATCAACTCATGACTGTCTTGTAAGTTGTAACAATCAATAGAGTCTTAATAAACCAAAAAAAAGTAAAAGGGTATATTTGAATAAAAACTTACTACAAGGGGCCATTTATAAAAAAAACTTATCTCATGGTCACGTGCTTCATCTACACCCTATACGACGTCGTTACAAACAATAAAACAAACGAGTGACGAGTCAAAGTTCACTGTTGAGTGTTTGAACAACACTACTACCTGAAATTAATCAGTTATTATCAGCCAATTGAGCTTCAACAATAGAGATTTCTGTTGCGTTTCTAGAAAGAGTCTAGCGGGTCGTGCACACTAACTCATCGACGCTGAAGAACGATAACTTTGTTTTTATTAGGATCGGTTTTGTCATTCAAAAGGGGTGGCGGCGCAGCTTGTTGCCCGCTTACCTGCCTCTTTATTGTAGTTGGAACTATTTTTAATATAATCTCCGTCAAACCCACTTCGCGCCAATTTGCAACCCAAGGTCTGTGTTTTCAGTTTTTCAAATTCATCGTCTGTTAATGAGTAATTAATTACATTCTAATTACTGGGTTTCTGTTTGTTTTTATGTTAATTTAGTGCTGATTTTGCTACTATATTGCGTTAATTTGAGTAATAAGTAATGAAATCGATGAATGTATGTGGTTTGCAAAATTAGGGTTTTTTTGGGGATTTGGGCGTATGTGTATTATCCGGTTCGTTTGAGCTTAATTACCGAAATTAAACGTAACCGACAAAACCGATAGGTCATGGTTTAAGTGAATATTGTTAATGGACTATTCGGTTATGTTCACGGTTAATGTGTCTTCTTTAACCAACTTTGATCGAAACCGAACCGAACCTTGTATGTTTGCGTTTGGAAAAACTTTATACCTCAATTTGGGATTTTGGGCGTATGTGTATAATCCGATTCGTTTGAGCTTAATTACCGAAATTAACTATAACCGACCGGCTATGGTTAAGTGAATATTATTAACCGACCATTCGGTTATGTTTACGGGTAATGTGTCTTCTTTAACCGGAACCGAATCGCACCTTGTATGTTTATGTTTTTTTCAAACTTTATACCTCAAATTTTCTCTTTTGTACCTCCACTTCCAGCTTCAAACATTTGAATTCATGGTGAAATTGTCTATAACCGAGCTTGGAAAACCATAACCAAGCTTGGAACACCATCCGAACCATTTTCAACCGGAACAAAGGAAAAAAAAATAATAAAAAGAAAATACAGTGGACAGTTAACCAAATTTAACCAAAACCGATCCATAACCGATGGTTAACGGACCTATGGTTTACCGATCATTCGGTTATGGTGATGGTTAAGCAATCTTTCATAATTGAACCAAACCGACTTTGCAGTTTGCACACCTTATGGTGTACACTTCTTATCAGATATAAATGTAGTGATGATTTCAAAAACAATAATAAGTCAATGGAAACCATTATATTCACCATGTAAATGGACTAATAATTAATGTTCCATTTGGTTTACAAGAATACAAGATGAAGTTTAATTACAGGATAACTTATATTACACTTTGAATGAATCACTGTTTTTATTATCATGGAGCATTTTAGATATCTGTTCGATAACTGAAACGGTAAAATGAAACTTTTATTATGGGACGGATCGAGCCTATTGTTCGCATTGTGCTCAATAACACGCCTATAAAGCATCTGTTTCATACATTTTTAGTTATAAAACGTGTTTCTTTCGCTACATTTTGGTGCAGATCGGCGAGCACCATGTGGACGCGGTTGCGGTGGAGGATAAGCATCCAGACCAGCCAGTTGTGGTACGTTATATTATCGTTTAAATTCGTTTGTTTCATCTAAATATTAACATTTAATTATTTAATTATCGTGTTGATATCAGCCTCCAATTCCGCAGCATGTTCCGCGCGCATATCGCTCAGTGCGTTTAGATCCCGTCACTGACGCCCGTTTACGGAGAATAGAGCAGGGAGTGTCGCAGCTACAGCGTCAGATGACCTGGCTCGTCAATGTCTTGGCCGCCGGCCAGCGTGGTGAGGAGTACAAAGTACCACCGCCACGTTTTGGCCACGAGGTGAGCACATCGGGCGCCAGGGGCAAACGTGAGTACGGATACGCTGGTGATGGATCGGGCGCCAGGCGCAAACGTGACGACGACGGCGTTGGTCATGCTACCGTTTAGATATAATTTTGCATTTTGTTTTATTTGTAGGAATTCGTTGTAATGATTGTGTATATATATAACTATCGTTTCATCTATGTTGTTTCGTTAGAATTTTGAATCGAGCCGATTGTTGAAATCGATGTCTTTATTAAAAAAAATGAATTGTTTTAAAAAATATATTCATAATAATAAAAAATGAAAAACAATAAAACATATTTATCAACTCGGCTATGTGTTGTGGTTGAAGCCACCACCAAGATTCATTCTATCATATCGCGTCACATAGCGCTGACTGGATCTAACCCTTCACCCCTTGTTCGCGCCACCGTTCACTTGAGCCCGTTGTGGTCCGCTAGCCATCCGCGCCCCTACCATTCACTTTTTGCCTATCGCGGCCACTAACCAGCCCGCATGTGCCGTTGAAGCCCCCATTCGCTTGATTCCCATTACGGTGTTCACGAGTGGCATGTTCACGAGTGGCATGTCTCAATTTATCTGTTGAAGCCATCGTTCGTTGCATCACAACACATAGCCTTATGTGTACCAATATTGCATGTAAATCTATTTAGTTTCCAATAGCATAGGCACTACCTGGATTTGTGCTTGTCATTGCATACTATTTTACCTTTACTAGTTAATGTTCTAGTTATTTATTTTTATGAATTTTGCATGTGGTGGGTGGTTAGGGTTTTACCCATGTTCTCACGTTTAGTTGTTAAGTTTCTATTTTCTATTTTCTTGTTCTGGTAATTCTTTATAAGGAGTTTAGGTTTCGTATGAATATTATGAATGAAAAATGATGATTTGAACAAATCAAAGTCGCTCTCAAAAGTCTCTAGTTTCTATATGGTTTCTTTCTATTTTCTTGTACAATTTGATTAACGAACGAGGTTCGTAACACCTTACCGAAGAACAATGATCACATAATACTATATTTAACATTTTCTAAATGTAATGAGAGTATTAAATAATACTCATTTGGATTTTTAAGTACATTTATTTTTTTCTTACAATTCTTGTTTTTATATGTTTTCTTGTTTTTAACAATAAATAATATTAACAACAACCATAATCTAAATAAAAAAATTTCATGTTATACAAAATGGAGCCAGTAGAATGAAGTATTACTAGGCGAAAGCAAAATAAAGTTATACTGTTGGGGTATATCGTTCGAGAAAATGATTATAAAATTCCAGATAATCAGATGAAGAGATAAGGTCCTAAACCCACACGCAGGACCAAGCAAACCTCAAGATGGTCTTTAATCACACGTGCAGGTCTAACCTTATCACCATGCGAGAAGCATGCGGGGTAGAAGACCTGTCACTTGCGGAGGAGACACGATGCATAACGGCTAGTCCTTGGACCAATCATAGTCTGAGATTCCCTAATAGCGACATCCAGAAAAAGGGGGATCACAACTGCATGAAGAGCCAGTCACGAGGCACTAGTATAGTACATTAGAGTGACAACTGTCCTTATCTACCAGTTGTCACGTCCAATCAGAGGCCTCAAATGTGCCCCCCCCCGCCACGAAATAGAATGTTCTATTGATAGTGACAGCTCGGCCAATCCCTCTCCACACATTTCAGACTATAAATACCACACATGGACCAACGGTTTAAGAATTCTCACCCTCTCGCTCTTACGATTACCCTCTTAGAACACATACTGATTGACAAGCTGGAGGGTGGTTACGAGAAGACCCTTCATCTTCCCCTTCTCGTAACGAGCTCACACTGTGTTTGGTTTTGCAGGTTGAATCAGTTGGAACTTGTGGGGATCAGATTGAACCACCACCCCGCGTCGAAACTTGGTCTTAACCCCTTTGGATTGAACTAGTGTTTCTTCATCGGGTCCAATTTGTTTGCCCTCCCGACGCACTTGAGACCGAGATTGACTCATTAGAAAATTGTCCTAAGATTTTGTACTCAAGAAAGTAGAAGGGTATCTTTGAATATAAAACTTTCTACAAGGGGCCATTAAGAATAAACTTTTCTCAATGTCACATGCCTTAGCTATACGACGTCGTTGCAGACTGTATGAGTAAAACCAGTCAAACTTTACTGTTCAATAACACTACTACCTGAAATTAATCAATTATTATTATCATTATCAGCCAATTGAGCTTCAACAATGGCGATTGCTGGTGACTTCAGGGTTTCTGCTGCACTAGGCCCATCTCCTTCAAACCCACTTCGCGTCAATTTACAACCCAAGGTCTCTGTTTTCAGTTTTTCAATTTGAGTAATTGATTACGTTCTAATTATTGGGTATGTGTTTGTTTTGTTGTTAATTTCAGTGCTGATTTTGCTACATTATTGCGTTAATTTGATAATTAATTGATGAATTCGATGAATGTATGTGGTTTGCAAAATTAGGGTTTTGTTTTGGGGAGTTGGGCGTATGTGTATTATCCGGTTCGCTTGAGCTTAATTAGTTGTAGAGTTTGATTATGAGCATTTAGGTATTCTCGCCGTAAGGCTATGTGTAGTGGAGGGGCTACAAAATGGGCGTTTTGGGCCATGTGGCGCCTAGTCAGCTAAGGGTGGGTTGTTGTTTTAGGGGTGCAGTAGTGTTGTAGCCCAATAAACACACACACACACACACACACACATATATAGAGAGAGAAAAGATGGAATACAATAATACCTTAATGTACAATAGGTACGCGAATACCCAATATTCACGAAATCGATCCATGAAATCACATCCCAACATCTCGGAATCGTCAATACACATCCAATTAATCATTGGTTCACTGAAAAAAACAGTTTCGGATCGTTAATCGATCAATTTTTTTACTTTTTTTCACGAAAACCGTTTTTGAGCGTTTTAGCTTTTTGGCTGAGCGTTTTAGTTTTTTGGCTGAGCGTTTTAGTTTTGGCTAAGCGTTTTAGAATTTTTTGCCTTTGAGCGTTTTTTGTTGCCTTTGAGCGTCTCGCGTACCTATCGTACGTTAAGCAATTATTGTACAATAACCTCACCCTATATATATATATACCACACAAAAAAAAATATAATAATAATATTCTTCAAACAATCACCGGCGACAAAAAACACTCCCCCCCCCCCTTTCTTATCGCCTGGGTGCGGTGTTCACCAACAAAATTGCTCCACTTTGTGGGCATTTGTCGCCCCACTACGGGCAGCCTAAATGAACCGAACGTTAGGAGAACTGTTTGGTTGAAAGTTTGTTTATGTTTGTTCGTTTACTAAATGAACGAACATGACAAGGGATTTCGTTGGATTAACTAAAGGAATGAACTCGAACAGAGGCCCTTGTTCGTTCAACTGTGTTCGTGAATTAAAGGTCTATTATAATTATGTTATGAGATTTCTAATCTTATCATATAGATTTAAGCAAAATTATTAACTATAAAACAAAAATATTTAAGAGTATTATGTGATTAGTTGATATGTAAAATTCACATATGAATACGAATGTTAAAAAACATGAACTTTGTAGCCGGACCATTCCCGGTTAGGCAAATCAAATATAGGATTGTTTGTGTTCGCTTGTTCACGAACCGTTCATGAACAAGTTCATTTCCTTAATGAACGGACACGGACAAGAAATTTCTTTGGGTTAGGTTAGGGGTCCATGAACAGTTCACAAACAAGTTCATTTCTTTAATGAATGAACACGAACAAAAATTTCGTTTAGTTAGGTGTTTGTGAACACTGTTCAAAGACAGACATGAACAAGGCCTTGTTTGGTTCAGTTTGGTTTGTTAACAGCCCTACTTTTTGGGGAATGCAATCAGCAAAGTAGCAAACCGTTCATTACTAGTTTTGACTTTTGGAACTTAATCGAACGATAAAGCTCATAAATCCAAACCAAATGAACTGATTAGCTTTAATTTAGATTGATTTTGATGGTCTAAACTTTTTGTCAAATATAAATACAGTTAAATGAGATGATGATTTCAGAAATAAAAATAAATCAAAGAAACCATTATGCTCACCTTGTTTTTAACTAACAATGAATGCTCTATTTGGTTTAGATGAATCAGTGCTGATCTTTTGCAAGAACATAATCAAATATTATTATTATTGGTACTTGAATACAGGTGGATTCTGTTAGTTTCACAAATGGCGGATCTAGTGTAACCGAAAACAAACCTATATGGTCATCTTCAACCACGCATGTGCAGACTACACGGTTGCATGCTAGACGACCTTTGAGGCTCATTAACGACTATGAAATCTCAACAAACTCCATTAACCAAGATGCAGAAAGCTTCCTATTAAACGCGATAAACTTAAACTTCTTCGAGCGTTTAAGTTTAGCATGGAAAATAATATTCCCATCTCCAACAATGATCAAGAACTCAAACGCAAGTGTCGCGAAACAACGGTTGAAAATGATTCTGTTTTCTGACCGGTGTGCGGTCAGTGAAGAGGCGAAACAGAAGATAGTCACCAATATAGTCAACTCGCTTTCGGATTTTGTGGTGATCGAGTCTCAAGATAAAGTCCAGCTCAGCGTGTCAACGGACCCCGCGCTTGGGACGATTTACTCGGTTACCGTGCCTGTGAGACGTGTGAAGGCAGAGTATCAAGAAGAAGATGGTGAGGGGACGATAATGGATGTTGAGTATAAGGATAATGGGATGGATTCGGGTTCGATGGATGTGAAGTTTGAATTTTATGTTCCAGAGTGAATGATTTTATATTTGTGTTTTCGGGTGATTCCACTGTTCAAGATTGTAATCTTGAAAAAAGAAAGTGTTGAGATTTGTTATGATTTTTACAGCAAATGTTGTAAATATTTGATATTGCTTGTTAGATGTTTTAATCTTGAGTGGTTCTTGACAAAATATGTTGATATGTTAGTTTTGCAAGGTTAGTGTATCATTTAACTGGACCAGACCTCATTTGGTCCAGTCAGTTTTAACGACGGCTGGTTGAAATGACAGGCCTGATCGATGGTTGGATCGGCCTTTTAAAACTAAGACAACCATTACATACGCGTCTATTGATCAGGGGTATATTCCTTTCATGGACGTGTAGTAGACTGTTGTACTAGTTCAGGGATACTTTATTAGACTAGTGGTGTTCATTGTGTCAGGTAACTAAATCGAGTACGAGTAAAATTTAGCTGGACGGGTTAACGGGGTACGGGTAAAATCAACGGGCTAGTTGGAGATGACTTATCTAAACAAACATTGTTTTCACAAACCTTAACAATAATAAAAAAAAATCCTATTCGTCTTTCATAAAGATAAAAAAATTCACTTTTAGTTGTTAACCAAATAAATTACAAGATATGTTCCCATTTAACAGTGAGAGAAAGGAGATTTTGGAGCCAAAGATCACCGTTATACCTCTGCCACGGTAACGGTAGAAAATAAAGAAGGGGATCGTGGTAGCAGAAAAATCATGACTATGATGATATTGAAGGTAGAGAGATGAGAGAGAAAGAGGATATTGATTTAGGGAATGATGTTGGAAAGCATAAGATAATGTGAAGTGGTCGTGGTATATGATGTCCATTTAAAAATGTTTTAGAGAGAGAACATAAGACAGTTGTACAACATAAGAAGCTATGAGTACGACATTAGTAGTTGTTGAGAGTTCCAAAATCCAACTTAATATATAGGATCATTTCATCCTTTCAGCTACTGAGCATTAAAACTTTTTCGTTAACCCCAATCATGTGTCAAGCACGAGAGTAGACCTCTAAACGAACCGAATGAATAAGGGTATGTTTGTGTTCTTTCATGTAACGCTGAACACTTAGTCGAACACGTATTTGGTGTTCATGTTCATTTGTTTAAAAAATAAGTGTGTTCGTGTTCGTTTATTTAAAATCTAAGCGAAAAGTTCACGAACATAAATGAATATAATTAAACACAGACAAACAAACATAATTGAAGATATATGCACATACTTAAATGAACACAAACATAAATGAACACAAAGAAACATAAACGAACATATATGAAATCACATAAACGAACGTTCACGAACGAAACATGTGTTCATGTTCATTCGTTTAACTAAAGACAAAATTACAATTGTTGTCATTTAATCTTAAAAAGTTTATTTGCGGGCGTTGTCCTTTATATGACAAAATACCTTCGATTTTTTATCTTTACACTAATTGTCATCCAAAAACTCAGTTAAATTCAAATATGCCAAGACTTAACGGGGTTTTTGTTTAACATACTTTATTTAGTTTCTTTTTCTAATAATATATTTAATTTGTTTTTAATTATAAATACTTAAATAGTATGCGTAAAAAGAATTAAATGCCCTCACATGCCAATACTTAGCGGAGTTTTTGGACGCTAGTTAGTCAAAAGGACGAAAATCAAACAAACATGTCATGTAAAGATGTAAAGGACATCACATGCAAATAAACTTTTTAAAGACGACAAAATTATAATTCTGTTATAATTAAACGAACACAAACATTTTGTTCAAGTTCCATTCGTTTATTAAACAAATGAATATAAACGAACTTTCCGCCAAACGCTCGTTCGTTTACAGGCCTACACGAGAGGATAGTTTAGTCATTTTACTCTCTTTATCTACTACTCCTTTTCTTGTTGCCGCAGCCCGCAAGTAGCGGGAAACACTTTCAATTTTCAAAACTCCGCTCTCACTTTAATCTCTATAACCGCCGTCAGCAACCACCGTGCTACCGGAATAGCTCCGGCACCGGGGAACACGACGTCACGAAGCTGATCAATTTACAACTGGATTCATCCAACCGCAGAAGCATAAAGCAACAGATCTGCTGTTATTATCATCAACAAACCCTAGGTCAGCTTAATACTCTCTCATATCTGCATAATTTTTCAGAAAATTAAAATCAATTACAATAGTCGAAACCCTAACTCTGCTAATTTAGCTCAATTTTCATCGATTAAGCAATTAGTATTTATTCTACCTGATTGATGCTGACGTGGCTTCTGTTGATGACATGGAACTTTTACTATTAGTTAGTTAGTATAGTTAATCATAGCTTAACTGTAGTGTGTATGTATATAATGATGTATGTTTAATTAACTCAAGTAGTTAGAAGATGTGATAATAATAATAATAATGATAATAATACTAATAATAATAATATTGAAGTACTTGGAAACGATAGAATCTGAATAAATATTATTGAATTTGTTCTGTATGCTTTGGTGTATCTGTGTGTTTTGTTGTTGTTCGGAGATGAATTTGGAGTTCAGGTTCTTATTAATAATGCAGCATTAGTTATCAGCAGTCAGATTACAACTGGCATATAGTAATACTTTCTAACTAGGCACAATGTTGTGTAAAATGAGGACAAAACGTTACACGATTGCGTGAATTGGTAAGAACTTTAGTTATTATTCAGATTTTTATTTATCTTAGGACTCAAAAGCCTCAACACTTACCAGCTTACGATTATGGATGCACATTGTTTAATTAACTGAAGTAGTAAGAAGAAACGAGGAATGTGTTAGTATTGAATTACTTGGAAACGATAAGATTTGGATATCAGTAAACGATTTGAACATACATTGTTGACTTTGTTCTTTATGCTTTTGTGTGTGCATTGTTGTTAGGAGATGAAGTTGAAGTTAAGGTTCTTATTTAACATAACATCAATATATGACATGTCACAGCTTATGGTATTATATATTAGCAGTTAGATTACATATTGCATACAATAATACTTTCTAAACAGACACAATGTTGCATAATAGGATGAAAAACGTTACGTGGTTGCATAAATTGGTAAGAAGTTTAGCTATTATCCAAATCTTTGTATATTAGGACAATAGGACTCAAAAGTCTCAACAGTACCAGCTTACGAAGATGAATGAGCATTGTTTAATTACCTACAGTTGTTAGAAGAATGTGCAAATATTGAAGTACTTTGAAACGATAAGTTGTGGAAATCAGTAAGCGATTTGAACAAACGTTGTTGAATTGGTTCTGTATCCTTTAGTGTTTTATATGCATTTGTTGTTTTTGGGAGATGAATTTGAAGTTCAGTTTTATTAATTATGTAGCATTACATATCACAACAACTAACATGTCACACTTGTGGCATCATATATACATTTATATCACAAATGGCACACCTTAATACTCTCTAAGCAGGCAATATCTTGCATAGAACGATAAGTATTACATGGTTGCATAAATTGGTAAGAAATTTAGCTGTTATTTACTTATTTATTTATTCAAACCTCTATATATCTTAGGGCACAACAACTTCAAGATTTACTAGTTTACAAAGATGAATGCACATTGTTTAAAGTTTGAAGAAAAACCGATTCAAGACGCTATTTCCAGAATTCGCTTTGCTCCAGCATCCAACAATCTCCTCATCTCTTCCTGGGATACTGTAAGTTATTGTCTTTATTGTGAGTTTGTGTGCATGTTTGCAATTCTTAATAGTTAATACCACATTTTCAGTATTATTGATTTATAAAATATTTTGTATGTACAGAGTCTTAGATTGTATGATGTGGATGGATCTAAAGTGACTTATGAAGCTTCTGGGGAAGCTGAGCTTCTGGATTGTTGTTTTCAAGGGGAGATGGTTGCATTTAGTACTGGTTCTGATTGTTCCATAACTAGGTTTGTTTTCAGGTTTACAGGGTTTGGTTAAGTTTAGTTGACGAGTTAAATTTAATGTTAAAAATCTTGAAATTAATGTGTTTCTGGGTTTTAATATTAGACACGCTTTAGTGAAATGCATAATGATGATATTGACAAACATAGATGTTATGGCCAACGGCCAACATGAATGCAACCAAGTTGGATATCTATGTTTGACCTTGAAAGCCAATGTTTGAATATTGAACTTATATTTTAGGTGTTAACTTGCATAGTTTCGAGTGATCATGTTTTCTTTGGTTACAATATTCAGTTTTCATCCATCATATATGTATTTTGCATCATGCCACTGCCAGATTCGATTGCATCATAACACGATGTCTGTTTACATGTTATCTTTATAGCTTTTTTTTGTAATCCATGCATGACCATTTATAATATCTTTTTTTGTAGGTATGATTTACATTCAGGAATCAGTAAAATAATTGGAAATCATGATGATTTAGCAACTTGTGTTGAATATTCTGATGCAACAGGTAACAGTTGTTACTTTCAAATTGCTAACTGTATATTAGTGCCAATATTATATTTATAGAGTAAATTACACTTTCCCTTCTTTAAGGTTTGCACCATTTTTTAGATATCGTCTTTAGACTAAGGAAATAACAAGAAACATCATTTATGTTTAAAAAAAGCTTCACGTTTTTTTCCACTAACGGGGGTTAGTTTTTTTTTTCATTAATGCTCTCATGTGCAGAGCACATGACATGATGTTGCTGTATTTAGCATCCGTTAGTGGAAAGGATGTAATGTGCAAACTTTTTAAACATAAAAAATGTTTTTTTGTTATCTTCTTAATTTAAAAACAATTTCTGAACAATGGTATAAAGTTATAAACTTAAAGGACAAAAATAGTAATTTACTCTTTAATCATACGGTATAAAATATGGTTATTGCTATTAAAAGTGATCATATTTAAACTGTTTATAATTTTCTATACTTGCAATTTTTTGCCTTTCGTATCTGATTTTCTTGTAACCGGCTACTGGCTTTCTTTTTTGCAGGTCAAGTTATTACTGGTGGTTGGGATAAAAAGGTTAAATGTTGGGATTCACGTTCAATGAAGGCTTTAAGTGTAACTACAGTTAATGTGGCAGTTGAATCTATGTCCGTTAGTGGATTTATTGCAATGGTTGCGGTTGGATCATCGGTTAATTTTTATGATTTACGCAAGTTCAATGATTCATATTATAGCAAAAGGATGGACATCCAAATTAAGTGTGTCCGGCCATATTTGGATCAAGGTAATCCTGTAATAAGTTTATATAAGTTGATGACCCTTTCTATGGAAATCAGTTATTTATTTTTATTATATAACGCAGGAGTTGCTGCTGGATCAGTTGAAGGACGTGTGTCGTTGAAATGTTTTAATCCATCCAATCAAAACAAAGACGAGTATGTTTACATCTTATGATACTCCATTAAAGCGTTAAAATAACATGCATATTTCTTCATTAGTAATATTATCATGATACTGTTAATATTATTAATAATAATTCGTAACTATACTTGTTGCAGGTTTGCTTTTCGATGCATTCCAATGGCAACGGAGAAAAAACATAATATGGCTGCGGTTAATGATATTGTATTTAGTCCATCGTACGTCTTTTTTACTCATTAGCTATGAAAAATAGTTAAAATTCATAGTATTGATTTTATTTTGTGTTCAGGACTTATGGCGACTTTATTACTGGTGATAATGATGGTTATGTCACCATATGGAATGCTCAAAGTAGAAAAAGAGTTTTTGAGGTAATTTTTATTTTTAATCCAGTAATAAATATTTTAAGAATAACCAAAGTAACATTTTTATAGGATTGAACTCAAATTAGACTTTGTTATCGTTTCAGATGCCAAAGTTTGAAAACAGTATTGCATCATTATCATTTAACTCTGGAGGACAACTTCTGGCTGTTGCTTCAAGCTATACATACCAAGAAGCAAATGAATTGTTAGTATATCTTTATTCATCTTGTATATATATTTTTTATTTAATTTTCCATCAATTTTTGTCAACTGATATCAAAAGTTTTAAACTTGAATTATATAATTACTGTTATCCGATCATTAATTTTTTTTTTGCAGGGAAATACCTCAAAGGATATACATACACGAAATGAATGATCAACACATTTGTTCAACTTCGGCTGGACGTTCAAGATAAGCGATTTTTACATAAAACTAAAGGTCAAAACTTTAAGACTCGAAGTTGATAATATCATTTTTTTTTGGTTTGATCATGGGAAAAAAAAATATTCAATGTTCGCTTCTTCCTTCTTTACCCGATTCCGAATGATGTTTTAGCCTGGATCAACCGGGGCATCGTCGGTTTGGCCCTTTGGTTTGGTCAAGTACTCAAGCAGCTTACTAAAACCTCTGTTATAGGTTCAGTTTATAGTACCCGATTTTTAAAGTTTAATCGGCCTTTGCATATTCATTCGTCTTCCACCAAATTTTTTTCTTGGCATTTGGTTTTAAAAATTCATGGGGTTGTGTCATTTTTCTTGGGGTGCGGTTGGAATTTAAACATTTAAATACTAAAAAAAATAAAATTCAAAGGGTGCGGATGACCCCATGCTAAATCATTGGGTTCGCCTCTAGTTTGCGTAGGAGGCCGGTGTAGAGGTAGGGTCCCAAACCCACCTATTGATCAAGTGTACGCTTCCGCCGGCTAAACAGCCAAGCGTCGGGTACAACTTGTGGTGCTGGGAAACATAACATCAGGCGCCAAACATTCACTGACAAGTGACACCTCCGGAAATAGCACGCCAAAGATCTCCAAAAGCATGATACAAAAAAGGAGGTATCATTATGGAAAATAACAGCCCAACAAAATAGAATTGATAACACATAGTCAATAGTACTGCATAGTACAAAACGTCAACGTTGGTCGGTCATATTGCCCACCAACTCCCCTGATGCACGTACATGCATCCTGATTAGTGAATTTCCCGACCTGACAAGTGGTCATACCTTATCTCTTCTCGTCCGGCTATAAAAACCTCACTACCTCCGAATGGTAAAGAGATCCAAGCTCTTGCACAAGAATACTCTCTAGTATTCCGCCGACCTTATTATTTAACTTATACTTATATACATATATTGATTCTCACGTCGTCGGGTACCCCGACATGTGCTCCTTGAGTACATATACAAACTTACTGAAAAAGAAGCCTTAAAGAGAAATACATGAAAAGTAAAGGACAAAAGATGTCAAAAATCAAAATATAATCCAATCCAACGGCTGGAATCCAGTCTGATGAAACTCAGATATGATATTATCTCTGTACGGCGTTAGTTAAAAACCCTAAATCCCCAAAATTTCAACTCTGCAAACTTTACTTTTCGTCATTCACTTTCTCCGTCCAATAATAATAATAATAATCAATTAGAATCATGTCTGACGAAGAGCATCAGTTTGAGTCAAAGGCCGATGCCGGAGCTTCAAAGACCTTCCCGCAGCAAGCCGGTACCATCAGGAAGAACGGTTACATCGTTATTAAGAATCGTGCTTGCAAGGTTTATATTATTATTATTATTATTATTATTATTCTAATTTCAGATCTGATATTATCGATGCTAATAATACTTGTAATAATAATAATCTCTGCTTTGTATGCTAGGTTTTTATGGGTTTGTTAGGGTTTTGATTGTTTGAATAATTGATTTTATGTTTTTGATTGTTTGGAATATAAATTTTATGTTTTTAATTTAGTTTGATAGGGTTTTGATTGATTGGATAGTTAATTAGCTTTATTGTTGTAAGTTATGTTTCATTTGTTGATATGATTATTATGGACTTAGGGCTGGAAGTGAACCAAACCGAATTGAACAAGGTTTTGTTTGTTGAGCGAGTGAATGGTTTACGAACGGCGAACGGAAGAAATCTATTGATGCGTGTTATAGTAAAAATCTATGGATTTGATAGGGTTAGTTGTTTGGAAATCAACTTTATTAAGATTACTGTTACAAGATTTTGGAGTAAGTTATGGATTTGATAATGTTGTGTAGGTCAAATGTTTGTGATAAGCTCCATTTATTTCGTTTGTTGAGCTGATTATTTTGGTCATATCTGTTAGGGGTCTGCATGGATCGGTTTGGGCTAAGACTGAACTGAAAATCAAAAGTTTAGTTTTTGAAAATTATTCGGTTTGGGTTTTTTTTATTTTTTTATTTTCCATTTTTGCCGTTTGAGCTTTGAATTGTTGGGAAGAGAAAGAAATTGGCCTATATTAATGAATTTGGCTCTAAATAATTTTTTTAATTAATAACTAATTGATTTAATTTACATTTGGGTTAAAAATATTTGAGCTAGATATTTAATAAGTTCTTGTAACTTACTTCAAATAAAAAATAAGAATCTATGAATTTGGGTTGGTGTGGTTTTTACAAAAGAATAAATCCAAAGCCGTCGGTTTTTGTTTCGGTTTCAGATAGGTTATTTCAGTTCATGCACACCTATTTGGGATGATTTGGTTTAGCGTTTTGATCACAGTTATTTTGGTCTATGGTTTTCTTAGAATTGTTGTCATAAAGATACTGAATTTGGAAGATGAAAGCTATTAAAACTTATATTATGGTTTTCTTGTTTATCATATGTTTCGTGTGTTAAAGTTGTGTAAATATCTTTTCAAGGTTGTTGAAGTCTCGACCTCGAAGACTGGCAAGCACGGACACGCTAAATGTCACTTTGTTGCAATTGATATCTTCAATGGAAAGAAACTCGAAGATATTGTTCCATCTTCCCACAATTGTGATGTATGTTTTTTATACCTCAATGATTATTTGTAATGAAATATTTTTGTTTCTTTTTTTACTTATGTGACTTTCTCGTTGTTTGCAGGTTCCACATGTTAACCGTACTGATTACCAGCTCATCGATATCTCTGAGGATGGATTTGTAAGCCCATTATATTATTTTGAAGTTTATTGAATGTTATTGTGCATATTTTGATATCTTATTTGGCGTATGTTTAGGTGAGTTTGTTGACCGAAAGTGGTGGTACCAAGGATGACCTCAGGCTTCCAACCGATGACACTCTGCTTACACAGGTTTGTTGAAAGCATTTTGTTTATGTGATTTTAATTATTTGTTATATATTCAAAATCACGACTAAATAAAAACAAAATGTGTGCAGATTAAGGATGGTTTTAATGAAGGGAAGGATCTTGTTGTGACTGTTATGTCTGCCATGGGAGAAGAGCAGATCTGTGCTCTCAAGGATATTGGTCCCAAGTAAACATTTTTATTATGTTTCATATGACGGTTTCATGTGATTAAGGGTTGGTTTAGAACCGTATGTTTGGATTATGGTGGTGATTATTTGAAGAATGTTTTTTTTAGGTTTCTGTTTTTTTACATTTTTTGCTTTGTTTCCAGTTTTTGTTATTGTGTTGAAGTCTTTTTGACTTTTTGGCTATTGGGGAGATGTTATATGTACACTTCTACTTTTTATCATTTTGTTTTCTTGGTGCTCTATATTCTGCTGTTTGTTGACCGGTTGCATATATTTTAATAATATGCACTGGCAGCCAGGTAATACAATTTATGTGGTTGTTTTGCCATAAGTTGTCGGATGGCACATTGGAAATTTGGAATGATATTCGTTTTGTTCATGAGAAGGTACAAATTGGTCAGGTTTAAGTTCATGTTACATCGCTTTGTCTGCCTCTCAGTATGTTGATGATATTTTTGTCAAAGGCCTTCCTCGACAATTGTTTCAGGATTAGTTTGAGCGTTCGTCCTCCTTCCCCTCGAATGGTGGGGACATTAGAATTTATTATGCCCATCTGTATTTAGGTATTATGTTTATTGGGTGCCTTTATTCTAGGCCCATAGTTCATAAGTATATTGTATTCTATTTGTATTTAGGGTTATTATATGAGAGATCAACAAAGTACTAGTTCACATGGTGACGTACTAGTTCACCTCAACTTTTAATACATAAGATGCACAATGATAGGCAAAGGAACTTATTCACTAGACGTGTGTCATCACTGTGATGCCTTATTTAGTTTACATGCAACAAGTTATTAACCTTTTAGAAGGTACATAAGCAGAATCTGATGTCTGGTAAAATACATAATTTGTCATTAATAAGCTGGAGCTAGCGCGTTAATTAAGAATCTCCAAGTATGTCACTGATGTTTCCTGGTCTTGAGAGTTGAGAACACAACCTTCAAAAATAACAATACAAGGCAAAGAATTGTGATGTTTCTGTGTTTTGTAAGGATGGTAATATATATTGCATGTAGGCTTGTTCATATCTATTGGTTCAGTTACTAATGCTTTTAGGTGCACCGTTGTAATAGTTAGAATACACAATTATAATCATAGGACAACTTGGAAAGACGTAATTTGTATGTTAGACGTACCATTGTAGTTGATTTAGACGCAACATTTTAACTAGTTTAGACGTACTATTCTAACTGGACAACTTACCTGGTAATTCATAAGTGTCTCCATCTTGAAGCCAGCCGCAGTAATATCAAAATAGTACTCCCAAGTGCGGATGAATTCTTGGTTGAAGCCTAAATCAAGGATTTTTCTAGGAATAATATAAACAGCTGACGAATTACCAACCATAATCATAAATTTCATGAAATGAAACAATGGTTGATTTATTGATATCATATATATATATATATATATATATATATATATATATATATATACATATATATATATAAAATTTACCTTTGGTTTTTTAAGAAGTTAGCTCTCCAACATCTAAGTGTCCGGTAATAATGATTTCCTATCTTTTCCACATGATCCACACTGCAATTTTTGATAACATCTTAGATGACTATAAAAGTAAGAACGAAGAATACTCACAAAACATATTGACCTCCTAACGAAACACTTACCAGAGTCCTGATGATTCAGCCATGGCTGATGTTAATACGTTAAGTGAAGGTATGTCGCCTCCCGGAAATATGTATTCTCTAACAAAGCCTGGTGTCCGCCTGAATTCATCGTACTTTCCATCTTGGACTGATATGAATTAAAGTTATTCCAAAGGAATTGAATTAATATTCTTGAAAATTTATAAAGATAAAAATTTGTATTATTAAACATAAGAATGAAGATAAACATTATTTAGGTTGTAAAGTTGTTTTAGCATTATAAATAAATGTTACCGAGTTAGCTAAGAGCGATTATAATAGAGGTTTTTGAGTTATATTTCCTCCGAGTGATAATATTGGGAGTTACCAATTTTTTGTTTCTTGTGTGTTAATTTATCGTTTGAGTTATATCAATTTAATCCTTGAGTACTTTAATTTGATCAGGAGAACATATTTGATGGTTTCAATAATGTACTTTGTTATGTAACGGAGATACCTGTAGGACAAAAACCCCGTCCTCTGCCAATGCGCGTTCACAGCATCTAAAAAACTCTCCATAGTATTCATGGCCAAAATGTTCTATCGCTTCACTGAAAACACACATTTCTTGCTTAGATTATGAGCAGCCTCTAACCATATGTGTTGCAAGTACTAATATCGTGAAGAAGAAACTAAAAGCATGGGAAACACTCTTAATTAACTCACCAACTTATAATCTGAAGAAACACTAAGTGACCCCGGCAGATTACGGATAATCTTAGGGTCAAGTAGATGTTTCCCACGAGGGTTAGGTCCGGCAAAGATGGTTATTCTTCTGATGACCTGCAAAACAGACACCGTGAGCTCGTCACTGAGAAGGGGGGGGTACCTCCTTGTGACCACCCTCCGGCGTGAGAATCAGACTAGATTGCTCTGAATACAAGTGTATATTAAGAGAAATAGCTAGAGCAGATAAGATATGTGATGGTATGTGATAAGATGTGATGGTATAAGATGTGTTCATACCGTTCCAAGGTGTTGGAGTATTTATAGCCGAAGGTAGGTTTCCAAGCAGGTACAGCCAGCTGTATAATATTCCTTTTCTACCAACTGTGGGCTACGCACGTGCCATGCTGGTGGTTGGTGGATAGGCAGCGGCTGATAGTGACATGGCCGGCAGTGTACTATTCCTTTTCCACCAACTGCAGGCTATGTACGTGCCACGATGAGGGTTGGTGAGTAGGCAGCGGCTGATAGTGACATTTTGTACTAGAGCGTGCTCCTCCTCGTACTGTTGTCAGTGAGCTGTCACCCTGTGATGGGCTGCTTTGGTCAGATCTTGTCTATTTTGTCCATACCTTGGCAGGTATAGTACAAAAGATCCTCCAGAAGCGTACGGATTGGCTCATTTGGGCGGGAGTATTCCCGCCTTGCTCATTCCTTCTTCAGGTGACATTACTGAATTACTGAGAGTTAGTGCCTTGTGCGTGTAGCCTTACTGTTAGTGCGGGTAGCCTTCCCTGATGGCTTGTATCCGCAGCTGCGGGAACAGGCGGGGGTACTTTACCATTGGGAGGCTTTTCCTGCGGGAACAGCTGGCGTACTGCGCGTAAGGTCTTCATCTCTCTGAGCATGGTGGGTCCTGCGGAACCAGTTGGTCTTTGCGCAGACGTCCCTCTTCAAGGTGAGTCTTGCGGGTCCAACTGGGCTCTGCTGGGACCTACCTCTTCAAGTCCCCCCAGTCCAATGTTCTTCTCATGAATTGTTAATAAGTGAGGTGAACTTTTGGACTTAAGCAAGGGGTTTTGAAAAGGGTTTGTAGTTTTAAGGTTTTCCGTGGGGATTCTTCCCGTGGTTTTCCTAATGTCACGTGCAGAAATTCCCGACTTTTCTGCTTGATCTTTGGGTATGATGCGGGTAGGTGTGTAACCTTCTCGCAAGTCAGGAGCGTTGAGTTTCACTTGTGTAGATTCTCCACGAGGTTTTGGTAGTTTTAGACATAGTGATCAATTATGTTAAACAACCAATTCCATCTTGGAGCTTCAAACAATCTAGTTCTCAACGTTCCCGCTATGCGGGGATGTTATTTCCCTTTCCACAAGCATGGCCCAGAAGATCCTTCTTGATTTTAATTCCCTGCAAGTGCTAAGTATGTGAAGGGTTTCGCCTTGACACTGTACCCACACTTGTCTTATAGTTACTTGGCTTCAATTCCCTGCAGGTGCTAAGTATGTGAAGGGTTTCGCCTTGACACTGTACCCGCACTTGTCTTACGGTTTCTTGGTTACCAAGGTATTCTTGGCTTCAATTCCCTGCAGGTGCTAAGTATGTGAAGGGTTTCGCCTTGACACTGTACCCGCACTTGTCTTACGGTTTCTTGGTTACCAAGGTAAGGGGGTGTATTCCCTCTTATTTTGAATCTTTATTTCACGCATATTTTAGTTTAACTTAGCAATTTCTTGAGTAGTTTGGATGAGTTAACCTTTCGACGCGTGGTTGTCAATAGGTTAGTGTTCAGCTTCCTCTATCATGATTGTGCGGGTAGGACCGTCACTTTCATTTAGTGGGATGGCCAAACTTCACCTATAACTGACCTGCGTGAAGGTTTTCCTCATCTTTTTAGAAATTTCTAAGTGTTTTGAATAAGTTAACCTTTCGACGCGTGGTTGTCAATAGGTTAATGTTCAGTTTCCTCTATCATGATTGTGCGGGTAGGACCGTCACTTTCATTTAGTGGGATGACCAAACTTCACCTATAACTGACCTGTGTGAAGGTTTTCCTCATCTTTTCCTTAGAAATTTTTACCGTTTTTTGTGTTTATGCGGGTTTTGCCTCCTTCCACACGCAACGACTTACTTCTTTCCATATTTATGCGGTGAATACCGGCATATCAGTCTGGAAAGTTCATAAGTATAAATGTAAGACCATCAGCGTCAATGTGATTTGGAGAATCATTTCCATTAGAAGTGGCTCTAGGCCTTTTCTTTACAAGTTTGGAATTGATCTACATGCAGCCTGTGTAATTGAGCTCCCTTCCATGTTCTTGGGATGGGGGTGTCATCGAGCCTTTCGAGCCGATATGCACCTGGTTCGGAATCTCGTTGTTTACGCAGTATGTAGTCTCCAACATTGAAGCTGCAGTTTCATCCGTGTTTTCCCCAACTGGGGTTCTACACGCATTAGCCTGCTTAGCGTCCATTACGCCACGAGGTGAATGAGTTTCCCATTTCTGACGAATGTTTCGACGACGTCCTTCAAGGCTACGCATTCCTCCGTGGTGTGGCCTTTTGTCCTGTGGAAGTCACAGGATTTGCTTTGATCAGCGTTTGGACGCTGTCGGATTATTGGAGCCTCTGGCCATGGGAGCCTCTCGGTGGCAAATATCTCGGTGACGCTTTTGGTGAGTGGCGTCCATCTGGAGTTCCGGTTCGACGACTGCATGTTATCCTTTCCGCCTAACCGAGGGTGCGAGCCGGATGAGGTGCCAAAGTTTACCCTTGACTGCCAAATACCAAGCTTCCTCTTTTTGTTTTGTCGGGCGGTAAGGACGTTGTTTTCTCTTGTTTTTTGAGTGTAGAGGTTTGTACTCTGGGGAATATATCTACCCAGTTGCTTCTCCGTTTCGGCAAAGCGCTTGGCCGCCGTCATGATGGCATCCCATGTGGATGGCATGCCATCTTTACCTGTCAACGTGCGGATAAGCTCTGAGTATTCGGCGCCCTGGATGAAAGCGGCTGCGAACAAGATCTTCGCTTATGGTGCCCAGACTCAGCTTTTTCGAGTTGAAGCGAGTGATGAAGTCTAGTAAGATTCATCCTCTTCTCTAACGCAGTTGAGGATCGTCCACTGCTCTTCAGTATATTTCCTCTGTTGGCTGAAGTGTTGGCTGAACTTGTGTTGGAAGTCCGCCCAATCATAGATGTGGTGGACCGGTGAAAACGATCAAACCACGCCCTGGCCGCTCCAACCAGCGTCATCTGGAACATATAACACCACGTGGGTTCCGTCCAGTTGCTGACGGTTGCCCCCGCTATGAATCTGTTCAAGTGATCATCTGGGTCGGATATACCATCATAAGTGCCGATGTTGGACATCTGTTTGGCACTCTTCGGGGCGATTGCTTCCGCAATGTCCCTTGCAAACTTGGACGTTCCCGCATTTGCAACAGTTGGTCTAAAGGTTTTGGAGAAGTCACGTGGGTTTCCCCCCGCGTTCCTTGGTTTGAAGGTTTCTCCAAAATCCCTTCTTGGTTGGAAGTCCGTTTCCTTGCGCTTCCCTTTCACCCTATGACGAGGGTTTGTGTCACTGTCGGACTCCTCCCAATCAT